>NC_056735.1:291165632-291168465 GCF_019279795.1 Protopterus annectens
GGAATTTGGGGAGTTAATAGTAGTATGGGGTAGGGTTATGTGATACAATGGCATAACCAGGTACTAAGAAGGTGCAATTTGAGGGAGTTTTTGAATATGTATGTGGAGGGGGCAGTGGACACGGATAGGGGAAGAGAGCTCCAATTTCAGGCAATGGTGTGGGAGTAGAGCGCCTTCCCTGCATTGTTAGCCTTGGTGATGGAGAGGAGAGATTTTTTACTGGATCTTAGGTACAGGTTTGCAGTATAGATAGTAAGTAGTTTGGATAATGAGGGTTTATTTTCAGGATATTTGAGAATATTGTAGTCTGTGCCCAGCTGGTGATAGTTAAGTAGCTGTGGTAGCTCAAGCCATTTTAGTTCTTTTAGTGCAGCACAGTGATGGGTTATATAGGTTGAGTTAGTAGAAAACTTGGCTATTTTATTGTAGCATGATTCTAGTTTGTCTAGGTCACATTGTCTGATTTGGGTAAAGACTGGTGCTGTGTATAATAGAGTTGAGAGGAGGTGGCTTTGTGCAAGAGTGACTCTTGCTTTTTGTGAGAGAAAGGACTTATGCCTGTATAGGGAGCCTAGTTTTTGTGTACTAGTTTTATGGTATGTGAGATGTGAACATCAAAGTGGAGATTATTTATTTCAATGCCCAGAAGTTTGGTGTGGTTAGAAGGGGAGATGGTGGTGCCGTCCTTAGATGTTATGGTAAAGGAGTGTTTTTTTTTTTTTTTTTATCTATTAGGGATAAATAGTAGCAGTTTCGTCTTTTTGGGAATTAGAATTAGTTGGATACCCGATATCCATTTTTCTACAGAGATAAAGGTATCTTGAGTGAGTGTATGTAGGGTGATGGGAGATGAGGCGGAGCAGATCAGGGATGAATCATCCGCATATTGTACGAGTGTGGCATGTTGTGTAGAGCATTTGAGGTTATTTGTGAAAATAGAGAACAATAGCGGGCCCAGTATAGAGCCCTGTGGGACTCATATGGTGGTTGGAAGTAGTGTAGACAGAGTTCCTTTCTACTGGACTGACTGCTGCCTGTCAGACAAGTAGCTTCTGAACCAGGCTATAGTAGAGGAGGTGAAGGATAATGATGTTAGTCAGTCTAGTAGAATGGAGTGGGAGACCATAGGATGGTGTAATGGTTACAGGAAGCACTTACAAAAAGACAAGGTGCAGTTTGATCACATGGGGCACTGGCTTGCTTGAAATGACCCACAAGGGTGAAGCTATAGTACCACCTAGTAAATCTCAGGAGTAGTAATCATAGATAGTTTAATTTTGGGGTTGGGAGGGTGGCTTAATGGCTAACAGTTTTACAAACACAAACACAAAAGCGGTCTCACAAAGGAGGAAGGGCTAGGAGGCTTTTAAAAAATGGCTCGCAAGGGCAGTTAGCTTAGTACTAAACTATGAACCTATGAACCTATATCAAATGCTTTTGAGAGGTCTAGGAAAATGGCTGATACATATTTGTTTTCATTCCAGTGAAGGTTTGTATAATTAGTGAAGGATAGAAGGGCTGTGGTAGTGCTGTGATGTGGACGGAAACCTTGTTGTGTGGTAGACATGTCATCACTTGCAAGTGGATGTATTTCTCAAGAATTTTAGATAAGGGGCAAAGGATGGCAATAGGTCAGTAGTTGGAGAATTCGTAAGAATTACCTCCTTTATGGAGAGGAATAATGTGAGATACTTTCCAGAGTTTGGGTATGTAGGATTCTTTTATGGAGCGGTTGATAAGGATGGAGACAGGATATGACAGGGAGTCACTGGCCATTTTTAGGTATGCAGAAGGTATGTTATCAGCTGCTAGTGTGATTGGCTTTAGTTTTAGGAGGAGTTTTTTGATAGTTGAGGTGGGCACTGGTGATAGGCTGAAAGAGGGGGTGGTGTGGGATAGGTTAGGTTGTGACTGAGGTAAGCTGCTTTTGGTTATTTGACTGGACAGGGCTAAGATGGATTTAGTAAAATGGTTATTAAATTGAGAAGTTATGTCTAGGGTATTGTTAGTAGAGATGGGTGCTAGGGTTGTGGTTTTGCCTGGCTTTAGTAGGGAGTTAATGGCATGCCAGAATTTTTGTGGAATATTTGAATATTTTCTTTGGGTGCTAAGAAAACAGTTTTGTTTGTTTATTTTGGATTCAGCCTTGGCCTTGTTTCTAAGCTGTTGATAGTATTGTCTGGAGCTAGGGGTTTTGTCAGTCTTCCAGATTTTCCAGGCTTTATCTCTAGCTTTTAGTAAGGCTCTGGTGTCCCTATTTAGCCAGGGTGCGTAGTTGGCTTTAACTCTGATCTTTCTGCTGGGAGCTAGACTGTCAAGGATGTTAGAGAAGGTAGTAATGAAGTAGTCTACTGCATGGTCTAACCTGAGGTAGTGGTTCCCAGTTGCAGTGGCTTAGGACAGTATTTAGATATCGTGGGGTAAGGTTAAGGTCATCTCGTACAAATTTGTAGACTACTGGTTTGGGGTGATTGGAGTATTTCTGGAGTAGGAAGGTGGGGAGATGATCACTTAAGTCACATGGGAGACAGCCTACTGTATAGTTTTGTTTGGGATAGTTGGTCAGTGTCCAGTCCAGTATGGATTCTCTCTTTGTTTTCTCATCTTTTCTATTTGGTTCTTTAATTAGTTGAGAGAACCCATATAGATGGATATGAGTAGAGGGGCTGCTGGAGTTACAGGCTGCCCAGTCAGTGTTAAGGTCTCCTAGTAGGATTGTTTCTTGAGGTAGATTGTCCTTTGTCCAGTGTAGGATGCCTTCTATTATGAGCGAGAGTTGTTGCCTGGAGGTATGTAGCAGCATATTATATTGATCTTATTGATGTTTCTTATG
>NC_056735.1:291168965-291313965 GCF_019279795.1 Protopterus annectens
GGGGGGGAGTCATTGTGAGTTTTTACCACGAGGGGATGGCTTAGAACTACCTGGTTTTGAAGTGGAGGAATTCCACTGTTTTGATCTCTGCATTCCTTGTGGCTGTTGTCTGGGGGGTCTGCTTCCCCGGGGTCTGGACTGAACTGGCCTGGTGGGAGCAGGAAAGGACCAGTGCTTGGAGGGGCAATGCCTGCTGAACCTTGGTGGCTGGACCTGTAGGAAATCCTTAAGTGTCTGCACATATTTAGCTTTTTCTTCCATCTTTTTTAAGACCTCCTGTGCCTTAGTGCCAAATAAGTTGCCTTCATCCAAGGGTGCATCCAATAATTTAGATTTAACATGGTCTGGGAAGGGCTGTTCCTTAAGCCACACATGTCTTCTAAGGATAGAACTGGTGACTGCTGCCCTGCAAGAAGCTTCTAGGGCATTAAAACCACAGTGTAAGGTATGCTTAGTCACCTAACTTGCAGAATGCATGAACTCTTGTAACTCTTTAGATTCTGCACAAGCAGGAAAGGAAGACACTTTTTGTTTGAGGAATTCCATTGTATGTTGCTGACATTTTCGCATATGGAACTGGCAATTTAGTGCTCTGATAGCAAGAGTAGCAGAGGTGCATACTTCTTTACCCCATCTGTCTAATTCTCGGGAATCCCTATCTGAGGGGGTGGTATTCTTAGCAGAGGTTGCTTTAATTCCTTTAGGCCCTTGAGAAATTACCTCAGGGTCAGCAGTAGGGTTTTTGAAAAGAAATGTGTGAGAGTCAGGGACCACCTGTCAGGTTTTCTGGGTGCAGGAGGGAGGGTGTCAGGAGTCGAACTGGATTCCAGGAAAACATCATCCACAACATCTAGGACTGGGGGAATGGCCAGGTATCTGTGCTGTGGAAGATCCAAGAATTCTCTGAGTCTCTTTAGACCGAGGGTAGTCCTGACATTCCCACTGGAAATGCTCTTTAAAGGTATGAAGGGTTTCCCCAAAGGTCCTCGGATGGGGAGTCTGAAGGAATAGATTCCTCTGCATCAGAATCCTCATAAGCAGAGAGGGGTTGCAAGTCTTCATATTCAGATGCATCAGAGTCATCAGACTCCTGTTCAGACAAAACTACAGGGGACAGATCTCTTTTCCTTTTGGAAGGGATAGCTTGGCTTCCCCTGATCAGCATGATAAGGTCTTCCACCATTTTAAGCATTTGAGAATGAGGCAAGAAAGCAGGTGCCTGAGATTGGGTCATCAGTTTCTTGGGTGTGGTTCATACCCTGGGCTGTAGAAACTCGGTAGTTTTTGAAAACAACGGCAGACGCTAAAGAAGTCTGTTTGTGACGAGAATCGGTAGTGCCAAGTACTTCCTCGGAAGCCAGTGCCTGCTCAGCGGCTCTCGCTCTGGACCAATCCAAGGGTGAAACAACCGCAGGATCCTTAGTCGAAGAAGAGTTTTGCAGGACTCTAAAAGGGCCTCAGTAGCGGCCTGCAAGCACCAGGGTCTGCAAAAGCTCTTGAGGATCGGACAACTGATGACTAGCTTAACGGAAACATCTTCAGTAGGTTTGGACCTGTGTGGTCTGTCTGTCTTTATCCTTACATTTTTTTCAGAATATCTGCTGTCAGATGGCTTACCGAAGCCATATCAGAATTCGAGGACTTAAGTGAAAATATCTAGCTAGAAAAAGGGCCCTACAACGTATAGTTCTGGCATTAAAGCACAAAAGCGACAGAGAGGGAAGTTCAGGAAGAATGAAAATGGACAGCACAGATGCCTAGTTATGCTAAGAACATAACTTTTACATCTGATGTTGTCCTTTTCATTCTTCCTCAACGTATGGGATAGAGTCCACAGCTACGTTGATCTTGGGTGGCCCTCATGGAAAGACACTATAGAGTACCGCCGAACCAAAGGCAGGTCTGTTTCTAGAAATAATATCATAATTTACAATCAGTAACAAAAGTATGATCATTAGACCATGAAGCTGCAGGACAAATGTCAACAGATGTCCTTCACCAAAAAACAAAGATGTGGCCATGGATCTGATTGAATGAGCCTTGGGAAGTTTAGATAATGTCATGCTTTTCTGAGAAAAAATCCAGTTAATACAGATTGGTTATCCATTTTGCTAGAGTGACTTTGAACACTGGATAACCTAGTCATTATGGAGAAAAAGAAACAAAGAATTGGTCTGATTTTTTGAACTGTCTTGTCCTGTGAAGATAAAAACGTAATTGCCTGTGCACATCAAGAAGATGGAGCATGTTGTTTCCTTTATTGGAAAAACTTAGAAAGAAAACTGGTAAATGGACTGATTGGGTAATGTTACTCTCAAGAGGCCACACTTTAGGTAAAAAGGAAGGCTTAGTCTGTAAGGAAATCCTATCCTTATGAAAAAATTATATAGGGTGATTCTGAACAAAGAGCCTGGTGTTTAGATATTCTTTAGCAGATGTGACAGCTACCAATAAAACTGTTTTTCATGATAGAAACTTCAGATCAGATTTAGCTGAAGGCTCAAAAGGTTTCTGCATTAGGCCTTGTAGTACAACTGTCAGATCCCAAGGTGATGAACAACCTTTTTACTGGGGGTCTTAAAATAAAGATTACTTTCATAAAACCTTTACACAGTTTGGACGAAGCCAGAGAAATATGCATGTTCCTTGTGTGAAAATTAGAAATTACTACCAATTGAAGTTTAATTCTACAGAAACTAGCTCCTTCCTCAAAAAGTGTTGTGAAGAACTCGAGATTTGTAGAGACTGGGGCAGAAAAGGTAGTGATGTCTTTAATCAAAGCCCAAATGGAGACAGGGTTGCCACCTTTTCAAATGGTCAAAGTGGGACATTATCAGGACACACATCAGATTTTACAGGCCGACACATAGCCACGGTCAGTACAAAGGATAGAACTTTACTTTTTTGCCTGAGTAAAAGCTTATTCTTGTAGTAGTTTAGTTGCTTATTCTGTTTCTTGTAACATTTAGGTATTTTTGATACAGAAATAACTATTTTATGCAACTATTACATAAAATATGGGACATAATTATGTCCTACAATTGCAGGACATTTGCCATTTTTAATATTTTTGGTCAGGGTACAAGTGCCCAAAGAGGGACTGTCCCTTGCAAAGTGGGACAGGTGGTAACCCTAAATGGAGAATCTTTTCCATTTGTTTTTGTATACTTTTTTGGCAGATTATTTTTGAGAAGCCAGAATAATACCACAAACAGGGGAAGAAAGCCTGGACTGTATTACTGGAAGTGGAGAAACCATGTGGTTAGTTTTAAGGCTCGAATGTTGGGATGGTGAATCCCTGATAGGTATGACAGGAGATACAGAGCTGACTCTGGTATCCATGGAGCATAATGAACATGAGACCGTAAGGAAGGGAAAACATACTTTCTGAAGTCAGGAGGAGGCAATGAGGATTACTGAGCTCTTCAGCCTGCTTGCTTTCTGTAAAAATTTGGGAATCAGGGGAAGAGAGGGTAAGTAAAAAGGAGACCTGAGGGCCAAGTGTGGACTGCAATATCACTCGGTGACTCCCCCTGAGGGGAGGATCAGAGTGAAGTACCTGCTGCACTTGTTGAGGGAAGTGACAAATAGGTAGTAGCAAAGTCGGCCCCTATGCCAGAAGACCTTTTCTGCCACAGATTGAGTGACCTCTCATGGGGCATAAAAATGGATCTACTTAGTTTTCCCACTAGCACACTGGTATTCCCCGGAATGTGCGTCTCATTTAGAAAGTGGTCTGATGAGATCGCTCATTCCCATTCTCTCATGCCATCTCTGCAGAGAGGATAAGATAGAGTTCTTCCTTGTTTGTTGATGTACCACACTACAGACATGATGTTGGCCCGAAGTGCAACAGTTCCCAATGGAAGAGCATCTTGAATGTCTGCAAAGCTAATAGGACTTCTTTCATCTCTATGACACTAATATGCAACTTGGTCTCTTGGGAGGACCACGTGCTTTGGACCATCCCAAGAAATGCCCCCACCCTCACCCCAACTGAGAAGTGTCTATGGTCACTGTGGCCGTACGGGCTGGTAGAACAAAGGATCTGTCTAGGTGTAAATCATCCAATTGTACTCACCACTAGAGTGTTGTTTGCAAACTGGGGTCAGCCTGACTGGAAAGGATAGGGGTTGATACAGAATGGACCACTGTACAGGTAAAGTCCATTGAAGAACCCACAGAAAGAAGCATGCCAAAGGAAGAAGTATGATGGCTGCTGCCATGAAACTTAATGCCTGCAGTACTGACCTTGCTGGAGGAGCTGAATGAGCAAGGAGAAAATGGACCTGACCCCTTATAGTGGAGATATGATGAGGAGTTAGGGAGGCTGTTTTGTGATGCCCAGAAGAGAACCAATGAACTCCAGACTCTGGACTGGGGCTAGGTTTGACTTGGCATGATTTATAGTTATGCCCCAAATAAATGCAAATCTGGAGCAAATGGTTCCTGGCATGTAGAAGTAGATGCTCGTTGGAGCTGGTGAGGAGCCAGTCATCTAGATATGGAAAGTACAGTTTTGTACCTACCATAAATGTAGATGTCCGAACAGGATAGCATCTGCAGTCCTTACAAATGGGTTGTCCTGTCGTCAGGCAGCCCTTCGGTCGGCCGGATTCCAAAGTCTGGGTCTGGCCTCGGCTGGTGTCGCACTTCACCCGACGTCATAGCTGCAGTTCTTCGGGTATAAAGGCATCAGCCGACGCCATTTTCCTCAGTGTTTCTTGCCCCAGATGCCAGTTGCCCTCTTGGATAGCTAAATTTTGGATAAATGCCAATGTTTCCAAAAAATAGAAGGCAAACACAAAAGATAAGCATGTATGTACATATATACAAACAAATACACCATAAGAGATCCCCCCCAGCTAGCTATTAGGTGGACAAATACCCTATGAATACCACAGAGGGGAAGGAGGGTGGGTAATCCTGACTGCAGATGCTATCCTGTTCGGACATCTACATTTATGGTAGGTACAAAACTGTTCTATGTCCTTCAAGGATGCATCTGCAGTCCTTACAAATGGGTAGAATACCATAGCCAAACTAGGGGAGGAGGAAGAAGAAATTATGGTGTAGTTAGGATCCCTTGCAAAACAGCCATGGCAAACCCTGCTCGGGATCTAGAGTATAGAGGTAAGTTATAATGCTTGGCAAATGTATGCACTGAGGTCCAAGTAGCAGCCTCTATAATGTCCTTGGTAGCCACTCCTCGTAAGAAAGCTGTGGTAGTGGCTGTAGCCCTTGTAGAATGAGGCCTTATGTTCTGTGGGATTTGTTTTCCATGGTAGGAGTAACAAAATCTAATGCAATTTCCTATCCACTTGGAGATTGTCTGTTTGGAAATTGCTTTTCCTTCCCTTCCTGTTGCATATGCTACTAGAAGCTGGTCAGTCTTTCTATTGTCCTTGGTTCTGTCCAGGTAGTAGCGCAACTGTCTATGTACATCCAAGGTATGCAGCAGTTTTTCCCCCCTGTTCTGTGGATTGGGAAGAAGGTAGGTAGGTGGATTGCCTGGTTTAGAGACACTCTGGATACCACCTTAGGCATAAATGTAGGATTAGTTCTCATGGACACTCTATCTTGATGGAAGATTAGGAAGGGTTGCACTGCCATTAGAGCCTGTAGTTCCAAAACCCTTCTTGCTGAAGTAATTGCCAGCAGGAAAGCAGTTTTCCAGGATAGGTGTTGAAGATCTGCTGTTGCTGCTGGTTGAAAGGGAGTGTCAATTTTTCTAGCACAAAGTTCAAGTCCCATGCTGGTAATGGTGGTTTTCTAGGAGGCTTTACATTCTTAATTCCTCTCAGAAACTGCCTGAGTAGAGGATGTGAAAAGACAGGGGGATCGAAGCTGTATTCTGCAGAAATAGCTGATGCATGTATCTTGATGGAGGAGTAGGACAGGCCTGTATGGAGAAGCTCTGCCAAATAATCCAGGATGTTGGCAATGTCTACCTTTGACACATCTTTCCCCCTTTCAGTACTCCAAATGAGAAACCTTTTCCATTTCCCTGCATAGTTCCTTCTTGTTGAAGGTCTGCGGGCCTCAAGGATAATGTCTTTAACCCTTTGGGATAAATCTGGGTTAGTTGCTCTTATGTAATGTTCCAGGCAGTCAGTTGCAGAGTTTTCAGGTTTGGATGCAGGGTGTTGTAGTCGTTCTGAGTTAACAGCAAAGGAATTAGGGGTAGTGCCCGTTTTCCCCGAGACATGCTCCTCAGTAATGGATACCAATGTTGTCTTGGCCAATCTGGAGCTATCAGAATTATCCTTGGACGTTCCTCTTTGATTTTCAATAGCACCTTGTGCATCAAAGGAAGAGGTGGGAATGCATATGCTGTCAGGCCTTTCCAACTGAAGGATAGAGAGTCCACCTTCCAAGCAAGTGGGTGGTATGTCCTTGTGCAGAATTTCTTGAGCTGGTGATTGAGTGGGGATGCAAGAGGTCTATTTGTGCCAGTCCCCATTTCTTTGTGATGGCCTTGAATATGTGCGGGTGTAGCATCCATTCGTGAGCATCCGAGGTAGTTCTGCTTAACATGTCTTCTTGGATGTTTTCTTTTCCGGTACAAATATTGCCTGCAATTGAATGTTGTAACTCAGTGCCAAATTCCATAGGTCCAGAGCCATTCGGCATAGAGGGTATGAATGAGTGCCTCCTTGTTTGTTGATGTACCACATGACTGTGGTATTGTCTGTTCTTATCATCAATTGGCCTTCTTGGAGAAATGGTCTGAAGTTCTGGATTGCTAGTTTTACTGCCAGCATTTCTTTTTGATTTATGTGCAGGTGCAGCTGATTTGGAGTCCATAAGCCTTGTATGCACTTGTCCAGCATGTGGGCCCCCCAACCAAGGTCTGAAGCGTCCGTTGTGATGGTTTGGCTTGGTTGACTGTTGTGGAAGGGCAAACCTGGGTTTGTCTGGCATGCCTGAGCCCACCATAGGAACTCTTGTTTCAGGCATGGAATCATTGGTATTTCTGTTTCTAAGCTGTGCCTGTGTTGAGACCATAAATTCTTTAGGTACCACTGTAGCTTCCTCATATGCAGTCTGGCATGGGGAACCAGGATTATGCAGGATGCCATGAAGCCCAAGGCCAGCAGTACTTTCCTTGCTGTTAGTTTGTTCTGCTTTGTTAATGCCAAGAAGTAGAGGGGAAGTTGTTCTTGTTTTTCTGCAGTTAGGAATGCCATCTGGTTTACTGTGTCCAATTCTGCACCCAAGAAGGTTACTGTTTGGGATGGCACCAGTTTTGACTTTTTTAAATTGACTGTGTATCCCAGTGCTTGTAGTAAGCAAATGATTCTTTGTAAGTCTTGAGTCAGCTTGTTTTTGTTGTCCGCTTGTATCAGGCAGTCGTCCAGGTATGGATAAATTTGGATTCCCTGAAGCCTGCAGTGAGCGATTACTGATGCCAGGCATTTCGTGAACACTCTGGGCGCAGTAGATAAGCCAAAGGGCAATGCTGAGAATTGATAATGCTCTGATCCTGCAAGAAATCTGAGGTATCTTCTGCAATTTGGTCGTATGGGGACGTGCAGGTATGCCTCCTTGAGATCTAGAGTTACCAGCCAATACTCCTTGCCCAGCATGGGAAGAAGTTGCTGTAGGGTCAGCATTTTGAATTTTGGGACAATGATGAATGTGTTTAAAGCGGACAGGTCGAGAATAGGCCTCCATGTTTTCTCTTTTCTTGGTACCAGGAAGAGTCTGGAGTAAAACCCTTTGCCCTGTTCTGTAGGTGGTACCCTTTTCCACAGCTCTCATCTTTGCTAATTGAGCTATTTGTTTTAAAGCTTCTGTCCTTTGATTTGGTGGTAGGTTTGGCATTCCTCTTTTTACTGGTAAAGTGTGGAAATGAAACCTGTAGCCTTGGTCTATAGTTTGCAAAATCCACTTGTCTCTTGTGATATAGTGCCAGTTTTTTGAAAATAGGGCTAACTTTCCACCTAAGGGTGCTGCTATTTGTTCCCTGGTAGGCGGTGTCAGAGCCAAGTCACTGTGATTGTCCTGTTGCAGTGGTAGTGGTCGTGGCTGTGCCTCGATGGTTGTTGCCTTGCCACTGGCGTCCCCTGTAGGCACCTCCTCTGGATTGATTTCTGCCTCTTGAATGCCTATTCCTGCCTCTCTGAGTTTTAGAGGAGTCTGGAAAGGACCAATTTTTTGAAGGCCAGTTCCTGCTAAACCTTGGTGGCTGAACCTGTAAGAAATCTTTCACTGTTTGTACAGATTTTGCCTTGTCTTCCATTTTCTTCAGAACCTGTTGTGCAGGAGAACCAAACAAACTGACCTTATCCATAGGAGCATCTAATAGTTTTGCTTTAACATGATCCGGTAAGACCTGTTCTTTCAGCCATGCATGCCTTCTTATAACTGTGCCAGTCATGGCTGATCTAAATGAAGCCTCCAGTGCATCATAGCCACATTTTAAGGAATGGTTACTGACTTGCTGAATGTTATTCACCATTTCTAGAACATATTTCTTATCTAAGGAATCATCAGAGGACAGTTTCTTAGTTAACTGATCAAGCATAAACTCTTGATATTGGATCATGTGAAACTGACAGTTCAATGCTCTAGCTGAGAGAGTAGCAGAGGTGTATACTTTTTTACCCCATCTCTCTAAGGACCTGGATTCCCTTTCAGAAGGGAGAGGGTTTTTTGCTGAGGTCGAAGCTACTGCTTTAGGCCCCTGGGAGATAGTCTCAGGATCTGCAAAAGGGGCCTTGTATAAATGGTGATGAGTGTCCGGGACCCTGTAGAACCTATCGGGCTTAGCAGGGGCTGGAGGTAAAGTATCAGGAGCAGTACAAGCATCATTAAATGCATCATCCACAACAGGCAGAACTGGAGGTATAGCTAAAGGCCTATGTTGGGGTAAGTGTAAAAAGGTCCTAAGCCTTTTTCTTGAATCTGAGAAATCTTGTCCCTGCCATTGGAATTGCTCTCTCATGGCATGTAAAGTTTCCCCAAAGGAAAATTCCTCTGGTGGAGAGGCAGAAGGAATCGATTCTTCAGCATCGGAATCTTCATAAGTAGAAAAAGGAGCCTCTGGATGGTCTGTATGGTCTGTATCATCAGAAGAGTCATCTGAGGACCCTGGCTCAGGAGGCTCTGCTCTAGGTCTCTTTTCTGGAGGTTGAGAGGCCCTGTCTGGGTGAGCTTGGGATCCCCTTATTAAAGAGATGAGATCCTCTGCCAGAGTAAGCATTTGGGAACTAGAACTGGGCCTGTGAGAGTGGGGCTTAACAGGCACAGACTTGGAAGTTTTGGCTGCTTTAGCCCTGGCAAAGGCCTTTATAGACATGGCTGCAGGAGGCCTAGCAGCACCACGTGCTGGGGTAGAAACATCCAAAGGGATGGTGTCCGATAAATCTTGTGAAACCACAGTAGTAGGTAAAACTTCAGAGGCCGATTCAACTAGGGTAGAAGGGGCCTCGGTAGTAGTCATGGATTCGGCTGAAGATTGAACCGTTTGCTCGGTTTCGGCCAAAACCGAGACACTCGCGGTTTGCCTAACCGCGGTTTTTTTCGAAACCACGGACCGCGAGTGTCGGTCCTTTTCTTTGCATTCTTAACAATTTGAGTAGTCGGAGGATCCGACGGCATTTTGTACGCAAAATCTGAGCCGAAAAAATGTTCAGCAAACTCTGACCGACGCCTAAGCGTTCGTCGGTTGAAAGAAGCACAGGCTAAACAAGCTGCTACGTCGTGGTCTGGGCCTAAACAAGGTAGGCAGTAAGAGTGGAAATCTTTATGAGGTATTTGTTTCCCACAAGTTAAACAGTTATTTACTTTTTCTGACATCGGCTGAGGCAAGAAAGAGTCCCCAACGGGGTACTTAGCTTTTTAGAAGTCTTCGAAGTAGTATTCGGTAGTAGTAATCTCTGGATCTGACCGACCGGCACTTGCGAACAGCTTCTGCTTCGGGCGCCAAGCGGCAAGAAAGACGGAGGAAAATGGCGTCGGCTGATGCCTTTATACCCGAAGAACTGCAGCTATGACGTCGGGTGAAGTGCGACACCAGCCGAGGCCAGACCCAGACTTTGGAATCCGGCCGACCGAAGGGCTGCCTGACGACAGGACAACCCATTTGTAAGGACTGCAGATGCATCCTTGAAGGACATACACCTGGAATTTGTTTAGTCTCAAGTGAGCTACCAGTACCTGCCATGCATTTGGTAAGCACCCTGGGGGCTGTGGTGAGTTCAAAGGGTACGGCTCTGGATTGGTAATGACTGGCGTCTGGACGGAAGTGAAGCTGTCTTCTGGATCACCTGTGTATTTTGATATGATAGTACGCATCATGAAGATCTGAACACATCCAATCCTCCTTGTGTAAATAGGCTAAAATGGATTGGACCGTGACCATTCGAAACTTTGCTTTCTTTATGTACCAGTTTAAGTTGCTTAGGTCCATAATGGGTCCGAGGTCCCATTTCTTTGGTACTAAAAACAAGAGTGAATAAGTTTCAATCCTATATGGTCTGGAAGGACCTTTTGGATTACTCTTTTGTCTAGCAGCTTTTGGATTTCTTGTGCTGCTGCCTTCCTCTGACTGGGTGGAATGTCAGGAAGTTTCTTCCTTTTGCAAGATGGAAGGGAAAATGGTATGTGATAACCCCTGGATATTAAGCTTGGCACCCATGTATCTTGTGCTACACTTGCCCAAGTGTCTGCATGCAAAGACAAATGACCCCTGACTACCTCCAGAGTTGGTGATTTGGGCAGTGCTTCAGAACAGCTGAAAAGGCTTATCCAAAAAACAATCTCTATAAAGTCCTGATTGTGGACCTCCTTTGCCTCTATGGTGAAGTCTACCACTGAAATTTCCTTCAGTGCCTCTGGAGGAATTGTCAACATGTGGATCTTGGAAAGGTCCCCAAGATTTCCAGAACTACATCTTCTTGCCACCTCTCCGATTCCTAGAAAAGGTTTGCTGAGGTGTACAAAACATGAATCCTATAGCAGAGTCTTCATCGTGTTCACTGCGGGTAAACGTCCCTTTTACTTATAACACACACACAAGGAAGTGCCATTACATGGGTGTTAATAAAATATGTCTTGAGGGGTTCCACAAAGTTGCACAGCCAAATCCAGGCATGTCTCCTTATGGCAATACCTGAGCCGGCTGCTTGTGAGGTGCTTTCAGTTGTGTAAGAGATCAACCTCACTGAAGCATTGGATATGGACAAAAGAGTGGCCAGTTGAAAAGATGCTCATTTGAAAGCCTCAGCAGACATGGAGTTGAAGAGCATTTGAAAGCTCCTTGGTCATTGTCAGGTCTTTTAGGAATGGGTTTGATGGTATCTGGCTCCTTCCAAGCCCAACAGGCAACTAAATCAATAAAAGTTTCTCCACCGGGATACGTAACCCAAGATGTAGATGGGCCAGAACCAAAAGCCTCCAAAAACCCCAATTCTTCTGGTGAGGGGTTTTGGGAAGACAAGCCACTTTTCTGTTTCAGGATCTCCAAAATATCTCCAAAGGAGATGTTATCTGGTGGTGAGCTGGGGGACCCTTCTCCTTAATCAAAATCGGTATCCTCTCTGAAAGACTCCAGTGGGGAGTCAATGCATCTGCTTTTACATGTCCTCTTCCAATGTACCTTCTTCTGTGGGGTGTTCAGGTGAGATGTCAGAAAAGAGGGGAAGTTCCTCTAAAGGAACCGGAAGGACATTTATTGGTTCTGGCTGTCTTTGTGGAATAGGCACGAGTGACTCAGAGCTAGGAACTGATGAAGGAAAGGGAGTAGGATTCCAAGGCATGAGAGAGCAGTTCTCAGCAGAGAGAAAAAGCTCTTTCTACTACCTTGAAAGCAGACAGACCCGGAGAGACCTTGACTTGCCTCCTCAGAGCCAAAACTCCTGACAAAGGTAGGTCTAAACCTCCCTCAGATCCATGCACTGGGGGGGGGGGGTCGAAATGGATTAGAACTGTCCAGGGCCAAGGCTCTAACCGGAAGGGATGGATCTGACGAAATCTGAGCCGAGCCTATCCCCTCGGACCCAATGCCGACACTTTGGCTCTGAGACCCATTCTGATCAGGCAGCTCAGAGGCAGAATTAGCTAGGATATAGTCGGAGTGGAGGAAGAAACTTTCCTCAGTCTAACACCAGACCTCTCGGCGATCTTGGGACTCCAATACTACAGAGTGGATCGGAGAAGGAGAAAAATATCTTTAGTAGTTGTTTGCATACTAATGGATCTGGCAGGGGAAGGAGCTGGTAAGACCCTCATCTGGAGCTGAGCTCTGAAAAACTTACACATCATCTTATCCACGCCTGCTTCTGATAAGCTCCTGGAGGACCTACAGGAAGAAGTGGAGGGAGGCCGAGAGTGCTTCTTTGGGGTTTGAAGCAAACGTGAAGCGGGATAGGTGATATTGGTTTTATAGAGTACTGAGAAGTAGTACTCCTATAAGTAGACCCCTGCTTATGATCCGAAGATCTAGGATCCAAGGGGGTTATTGTTGGACTAATCGAAAGTACAGTAGAAGAAGCCTTAGGATCCAAAGTCTTCATATCTGATTACAGAATATTAGGATCCAAAAGCACTGAATCCAATGTTTTCTTGGTCATTGTCAGGGGATCCGAGGAAGACCTGGGGGACTTCGGAGGGTGTTTGGAGAGAGTTTGAACTCCTGAAAAAGCAGTGGAAGGCAGAAGTTCTTTTAGGATCAGTTTATTCCTTCGATCCACTAAAGCCCTAGGATTGAAGGTGGAGCATATTTTGCACGCCATTTCCACGTAATCAGCCCCTAGACAATACATGCATTCCTTGTGGGCATCCAAATTCAGAATTTTATGCCTACAAGAAGAGCACTTTTGGAAACCTGTGGGTTTTCTTCCACAACTGTGAAGAAACTACAGAGTTTGAAAAAAGAAAAAGTGATGTACTCACCACAAAGTTCCATCTGAGTTGTTGCTTTTAATTTGTCTTCAACCTGTTGGAATATGGATCTAAATCTGCCACATTTCTAGCATCTGAGCTCCAAGCTCCTCCCTTACCCATAATGTCCCTGTCTCCCTCCTCCCGTCAGATCGAATTTGCTGCCAAAACTAGCATCCCAACCTAACCAAGTGCCTAACACTCTGGCATTAGTACCCCGAAATCAGCATAAGGAAGACAAAGGCTTACCAGAGTAGGCTATGCCTCTTCCATTCAGTCTACCACACAGCCCACAAAAGGCAGGGGGAAGAAGGCAGGGACAGTTGAAGACAAATGAAAAGAATAACTCAGCTGAAACATTATGGCGAGTACATAACTTTTTTATCTGAAGTCGTTTTCATTTGATCTTCAACCTGTGCAACAGAGTCCCTAGCTACCCAAAGACCCTGGGAGGCCCTCATGAAAGAATGTTCCACAGCACAGCGGAGCCAAAGGAAGCCCTACCTCTGGACAGGAGATCCAACTTATAATGCGAAATAAACATGTGAGATGATGCCCTGCCCAAGTAGCTGCTGAGCAAACATCATCCAAAGAAACTCTAGACCAAAAGGCTGCTGAAGTAGCCACAGACCTAGTAGAATGTGCCTTGACATGAACTGGCAGAGATAATCCTTTGGCTTTATATACCAGGGCTATGCACTGAGAGATCCAATGAGCAAGAGTTACCTTGAACACAGGTTTCTCTCAGAAAGGCTTAAAGAAGGAAACAAAGCTCTGATCAGACTTACCAAAGGACTTCATTCTGTGCAAATAAAATGCAGATGCCTATGAACATCAAGCAAATGCAATTTATAGTCTCCTTTATTCTGGAAGTTCAGAAAGAAAACAGGAAGACTGATGAGCTGGTTAATGCTAGATTCTGAAGCCACTTTCGGAAGAAAAGAGGGGTTCATCCATAAAGAAACCCTGTCTTTATGAAACACCATATAAGGGGGGTTGACAGATGAGGCCTGAATCTCTGACGCTCTTTTAGCCGAGGTAATAGCAACCAGAAAAGTTGTCTTCCAAGACAGGAATTGTAAATCCACCAAAGCAGATTGTTCAAAGGGAGAAGAAACCAAGGCTTGTAGGACTATAGTAAGATCTCAAGGGGTGTAGGGGTCCTTGAATGGGGGTCTAAGTAAAAAGGTACCTTTCAAAAATGCTTTACAAAGCTTGGAAGAAGCTAGGGAAGCCAAATTGTCTCCTACATGAAAACTGGAGATAGCTGCCTGCTGCCCCTTTACCATACAAAAACTGGCCCCCTGATGAAAGATGCCTGCCAGAAATTCAAAAAATGGCAGGGGACTGGTGCAGTGAACGGATCCAAACCATGTTGGAACACCCACAGTGAAAACCGTTCCCACTTACTGGAATAAACCCTCCTGGTGGAAGACTTGTGAGCTGCCAGCAAAATCGTTTTAACTGGAAAAGACAGCCCTGAAGTCCTCACTATCACTGGAGCAGCCAAGCCATCAGCTTCAAGCTGACCAGATCTGGGTGAGGGATCCCTAAGGGATGTGAAATTAGATCCAGAAATGTATCTAATGTCCAAGGAGGACACCCTGCATGAGACCACAGGGAGGGGAACCAAGCATGACGAGGCCAGAAGGGGCCAATGAGGATTACTAAGCTTCCCAGCCATCAAGCTTTCAGTGTGAATTTGGGATCAGAGGAAGTGGAGGAGAGGCATACAGAAGACTGGCGGGCCAAGCATGAACTGGGGGACACCGCCGGGAAGGGGGTTCAGAGCGAAAAACTCACTGCACTTTACGTTGGAAGGAGAGGCGAAAAGATCGCAGCAAGGCCAACCCCACTTTAGAAAGATCTGTTCTGTTACTGAAGGATTTCAGAGGCCACTTATAAGGCATCAGAATAGATCTGTTGAGCCTGTCCTTGGAATGTGCGCTGCCACCAGAAAATGGCCGGAGGAGATCACCCACTCCCACAATCTCAAGGCTTTGCGACAAAAGGGATAAGACCTGGTGTTCCCCTATTTGTTGATGTACCAGACTACAGACATCTCGCCTGTCTGGATGGCAATCGTCCCTTAGAGAAAATGGTCATGAAGCGCATGCAACGCCAACAGCACCGCCCTCATCTCCAGGATGTTGATATGCAGATGGGTCTCCAGGGAAGATCACGTGTCTTGGACTGTCCTTCCCATGCAATGCCCCCCCACACAAGTAGGGAGGCTTCCATGGTCACCGTGGTCATTGGGGCGGGAAGGATAAATGGGTGATCAGAAGGACATCTGGGAATTGAAGCCATTAGAGCAGCGAATCCCTGCAGGCCCAAGACAAACAAACTTAATGAGATAATGGCAGGTCTAGCAAGGACCACGGGACAGCTAGGGTTCACTGAAGAATCCTCATATGTAGGCGAGCTGTGGGGATCAGGGGGATCATGGCTACCATGACCCCAAAGCACTGATTCTGCAGGAAGAGACTGGGTCTGAATAATGTACAGTACGTGATGTTTGATGGAATGAAGTCTGTCCAGAGTTAGAAAAATCTTGCTCTGAATGGTATCTAAATGACTGGCAATGAAGTCTTGAACTTCAACTGGAGTCAATACTTATTGAGATTTATGGTTATGCCCAGCTGGTGTGCAGTGCAGAGAAGGAGATCCCTGGCTTGACAGATGCGATGATGCCTGGAGGGACCACAAAGGAGACAATTGTCCGGGTTGGGGAAGACCTGGAACCCCTAAAGCTGCAGGTGAACTGACATCACTTTGATGAACACCCTGGGGGCTGTGGTGAGACCAAAGGGTAGCGCTCTGAATTGGTAATGACCGGCCCACAGCCAAAAGCAGAGGATTCTCTGAGAGGGTCCTGTCCATTTTGATGTGGTAGTACGCATCCTGGACATCCACCGATCACATTTAGTCATTTCTCTGCAGGAAGGGCAGAATGGAATGGAGAGTGACCATCCGGAATTTTGTTTTGGCAATTGACAGGAATAGGGTTGAAAGATCCAGGATGGGTCTCAAGTCCCCTACTTCTATGACACTAAAAAGAACCCTGGAATCGATGCCAAATTCAGACTAGTCTGGGAGGACAGGCTGGATGACTCATTTTCAAGCAGCTTGGAGATTTCCACTTCTGCTTCCTCTTGTTACACTGGTGGAATGTCCAGGAGGTGTTTGGGCAGAATTGGTGCTTGAATTAAGGGGACTAAACATCGTCTGGATATGATTTGCAACACCCAATGATGATCTGTGATGGACTCCCAGGCTATTGGGTGTAGCAAGAGATACCCCCGACTGCCTCCAGAGATGAGCAGTCGGGCAACCCTTCAGGGCTGCTGCACGGGTCTGTCCAGTAAGGAATCCCGAGACGCCTGGTTCCTCGGACCCCCCCCCCCGCCACAAGGATGGCGCTTGTCATATCCCCCTCTGCCTCTGGGGGCGGGCAAGACGTGAGCGTCATGGGAATAGCCCTGAGATATCTGGAACCACATCTTTACCCCCCCCCACTGATTCTGTGAAAAGGATAGTTGTGGGATTGAGAAGCGGATCCCGACGGCAGACAAGGTCTTTCCATCTTTCTCGCTCTGGACTAAAGTGCCTTGAACTATTTTTCCAAAAAGGGTGGAGCCGTCATAAGGGGCATTTGTAAAAGATGCCTTGAAGGGTTCCGAGAATGCACAAAGCCGGAGCCATGTGTGACGCCTGATGGTAATGCCTGTGCCAGCTGCCCTAGTGGCACTTTCGGTAGCATGTGACAGGAGCCTAATAGAGGTGTTGGAAATGGAAGTGAAGGTGGCCACATGGGAGGAGAACCCCTTCTCTTCCTCTGACATGGACCAGGGCTCAAACTCAGAGACCTCTTTGACCAGGTCCCACTGAAGTCTGATCATGTGCCATGTAGTTTAGCGCACGCATGGCAAATGTGGCTGAAGCGTAAACCTGTTTTACGAAAAAGTCCATGGCCCAGGACTCTCGGTCCACTGGATGGACCATATAGCTCTCCTGAGCGAACTCTTTCTTGGTGGCTGCAGCAACCACCACGGCATTAACCTGGGATCCCTTAGACCACTGCTGTTTGTCAGAAGGTGCACTTAGAATGTTATCAGGGCACTTGGGAATAGGCTCCACTGTGTCGGATTCCTTCCATGCCCACAATGAAATCAAATCCACAAGCGATCTTCGGGAGGGGACATTCAGTACATACAGGGTCCTGTGCCAAATGCCTCCAGGAACACCAACTCACCCGGGTTGGGTTTTGGGACAGACCACTCCCTAAGCTGACATAGGATTTCCACGATGTCTCTGAAGAAAACATCATCTGGGGATGACCGAGGAGAACCCTCCCCTTCCACTAAGTCGGTATCTTCTGTGAGGGACTCCAGCATGGAATGCAAGTGGCTCCTTTTACATGTATGTTTCCGAGGGAGCTCCTCAGGGGGTCTCTGGGCAGGACTCGGAAACTTCTGACCATTCCCGGGAGAAGGAGGAACTCCCTGGGGCAGAGAGGCAACAGGTTGTCCCTGAGGGGGGGGGGGTGGAATCTGGACCAAAAAGAGAGGGAGCCAGGATGGACTGTGAGGATAACGTCAAGGGTCTCGTGGGAACTGAGAGAACCACCTCCATCATGTGAAAAGCAGAGGGAGAACAAATTCTGGGAGGCAGGACCAAGGCCGGATTTGTAACCCTCTGAGTTGACTGGAGAGTCAGATACGAGCCTCCAGACACCAATACTCAGGTTAGGGCTACGAGAGCTGGATGGCTCTGAACTAGTTGGAGCGGAACCACTGAAGGCAATGGTCGGCACTGAAGTACCAGGTACCATCGGTGCAGACCCCTCAACACCAAGAAGCCTCGGACCCAAGGACCGTGAAGCTGGAGGTCGGATCGGAGGAGGAGCAATGTAAAGAAAGGCGGGCTGCATGCTCCCAGCCCCGGAGTGAGAGGGGCAGGCAAGACTCCCATCTGGATCTGGATCCAGATGAATTTCCGCATCATCCTGTCCACCTCAGCTTCAGAAAGGCTGCGGGTGGACTGGATGGAGGAAGCCATGGATACGAGTCTGGAGAGGTGCCAGAGAGAGGCCGATAAAGTGGATCAGCCTTGAGAGACCTCTGGCTCCAGCGAGAAGTGGGGTGACCAGAGCCGAGTGGAGCCCGGGGTGGGATCCGGGTGAGACTTAGCCAGAGGCATGGCTGAGGAACCGTGGTCAGAAGACTGCTTCCTGGGCTTATTCTGCTCTTTATGTCAGTGCTTCTACCTGTCCCCGTCCCTCTTGGTGGGAGGATGATTCGCAGAGGCTGGGTTGGAGGCAAAAGTAGAAGCCTCGAAGGAAGGTGGAGGAAGGAGGCCCTTCAAGATCAATTTGCTCCTCCTGTCAATCAATGCGCAGGGGTTAAAGCCCACACAGATCGAACAGGAGGTGTCCAGGTGTGCGACTACCAGACAAACAACACACAAAGTGTGGCCATCTGAAGGTGGGAGCTTACAGTCACACTGAGCACTTCCAAAAACCTGGCTTCAGGGTTTCAGCCATGACAAACACACACACAGTATGGAAAAGGGGAAAAAAGGGAAAGAAAGAAAAGAAAGGGGCCTTTTTTTTGGGGTTATGGGAACAATGCCTGAGAGCAAGTAGGGTAGGGTATAGAACTAGAGGTAAAGGTCTAACTAGGTAGAAGAGAGAAGAAAAAGGCCAGAAAAAATATTAAATTCACTTACCAGGAACTTGGAGCAACACACCACGATGCTGACTGTACATGCGGCAAACCAGATCTGAGGACAGGAGGGAGACCAGTGCATTGTGGGTAGGGGAGGAGCTTGCAGCTCGGATCCAATGATGAAAAATGCAGCCAAGTCAGATACATACCAGATCCGTATTCCCACAGGTTGAAGATCAAATGAAAACACTATCAAAAATAGAAAAATGTAAAACAGTTTTTTTTTTCTTCTTACAAAAAATAGAAGAGTTCTGGTACGAACTATGGTAGCAAGAACTACCCTAAGTTATGGGTAAAAGAAATGCCAGCATTGGTAATCAAGTACTACCTAACAAAGGTATTAGAAAGAAGAAAAGTACAGTTGTGTACACTTACCAGAAATGTAGATGTTTGAATGTATTCACTGTTGCAGTCATTGCATTTGGGTAATGTGCTGGCAGGTTGCCCTCAGTCGGCCTGAATAACAAAGTCTTGGGTCCTGCGTCAGTTGCTGTCTCTTCTTCCATGATGTCAGGTCGTCAGGGGTATAAAACATGCAGCCGATGCCATTTTATTCAGTTTTTCTTGCCCCAGATGTCAGGTGCCCCTCAAATGGGGAGCAAAAAAAAAAAAAAAAAAAATATATATATATATATACACACACACACACACACACATATATATATATATATATAAATAAACAGTAAATATATATAAATGCATTTTTAGAAACAAACTTTACCTTCATCTAAAAGCAAATACAACACAAAGGCTTTTGTGTATAGTGAAGGAAAGGAAAGGTATAGAAAGGGGGATGGCGGGTGGGTAACCCGGACTGCAACAGTGAATACACGTGAACATCTACATTTATGGTAAGTGTACACAGCTGTACTAGGTTCTTCATGTTTCACTGTTGCAGTCATTACATTTGGGTAGAATCCCAAAGCTATGGATGGGAGGATGGAGCTAAACAGCATTAGGAGCGGCTATAAGGCCCTGCAGAACTGCAGTGGCAAAGCCTGCCCTGGATTTGGAGAAGAGAGGCAAATGATAATGCTTTGTGAAGGTATGAACAGAGCTCCAAGTAGCAGCTTCTAGAATGTCTTTGGTTGGAACCCCTCTGAGAAAAGCTGCAGAAGTAGAGGCAGCCCTGGTGGAATGTGATCTGATACCCTTGGGCACAGGTTTACCATGGTACACGTAGCCGAAACAAATGCATTGGCGTATCCACTTAAAAATAGTCTGCTTTGATATAGCCTTCCCCTCTGACCCTGCAGCAAATGCTACCAGTAGTTTCTCAGACTTTCTTAGAGATCTGGTCCTGTTTAAGTAGAATCTTAGTTGTCTGTGTACATCCAATGAATGCAGAATCCGCTCCCCCTTGTTCTGCAGATTTGGGTAAAATGTTGGCAGGTGAACGGTATGATTAAGAGCCACACTGGATACTACCTTAAACATAAAAGAAGGACTGGTCCTGAGGGACACCCTGTCCGGGTAAAATATAATAAAAGGCTCCACTGCCATGAGAGCCTGTAGTTCTGAAACCCTTCTTGCTGAAGTGACTGCCAAGAGAAAGGCTGTTTTCCAAGATAGAAATTTTATACACAGTAGCTGCTGGTTCAAAAGGAGGCAGGGTGAGTTTTTTCAGCACAAAATTGAGATCCCACGCAGGAGTTGGTGATGATCTGGGAGGCCTTAAATTTTTGGCACCTCTAAGATACTGATTAAGCAAAGGATGAGAAAAGAGGGGAGGCTCTGTGTTGTAATGAGCTGAGATGACAGAGGCATGGATTTTTATTGAAGAAAAAGATAGGCCCTTGTCAAGCATCTCAGTCAAATATTGTAAAATCTGTGGAATATTGGGCTTTGCTGTGTCTGTTCCCTGTGCTTGGTTCCAAGCACAGAATCTCTTCCATTTATCAGCATAAGATTTTCTAGTACTAGGCATTCTGGCTTCCAAAATGACATCCATCACAGATTTACTGAGAGGTGTTGTTTGAATAATTAGTTGATCAGCCATGCTGCAGGATTTAGAGTTTGGAGCTGAGTGTGCAGAATTTGATAGATCTGCCGAGACAGTAGATGAGGTATTTGAGGCAAGTACCATGGAGGAAGCAGAGACATATTCCTTAGTGGGTACCAGTGCTGGCGAGGCCAGTCTGGAGCAACTAAGATCATTTTTGGTTTTTCCAGACTTTTAGTAAGACCTTGGAGAGTAGAGGCAGAGGGGGAAAGGCATGGACTGATAGATTTTTCCAGCTGAAGGATAGGACATCCACTTTCCATGCTTTTTTGTGATGAGTTCTTGTGCAGAATTTGTCCAACTGATAATTTTGGGGAGAGGCAAATAGTTATGTCTGGGCTCCCCCATTTGTGTTAACATGCTGAAGATTTGTGGATCCAGTTTCCATTCATGCGGGTCCATAAGATTTCTGCTTAGGTCGTCTGCCAGAGTATTCTGCTTTCCTGGCAGGAATTGAGCTTGAAGATGTATTTGGTAAGTCAATGCTGTGTTCCACAAGGCCATGGCTAATCTGCAAAGGGGGTAGGAATGTGTACCCCCCTGCTTGTTTATGTACCACATAACTGTGGTGTTGTCCGTCTTTATCAGTAGTTGTCCTGGATGAAATAAGTCCTTGAAGGCCGTCTGAGCATTCTGAACAGTTAGCATCTCTTTCTGGTTGATATGCAGATGCATTTGGTTTGGGCTCCATTTGCCCTGAATGCATCTCCCTGCCAGGTGGGCCCCCCCAAGCATAGTCTGATGCGCCTGTAGTTAGGGTTTGGGTGGCAGGGGGTAGAGTGAATGACAGTCCCTTGTTTTGGTAACATGTCTCTGCCCACCAAAGAAACTCCTGTTGTAGGCAGGGAATGAGAGGAATCAGTTTCCAGACTGTGACTGTTGACTCCATAAACTTTTTAGATACCATTGAAGTTTCCTCATATGTAGTCTCGCACATGGAATTAGTAGAATGCAGGATGCCATGAACCCCAAAGCCTGCAGAATTTGGCTTGCAGATAAATGGATTTTTGTTGCCATTTGTTTGAAGTATGTTGTCAGTTGCCTTTGTTTGTCTGGCGTGAGGTAAGCCATCTGGGCAGTTGTATTCAAGCTTGCAGCCAGGAATGTAATTATTTGAGAGGGTACCAGTTGTGATTTCTTTTCGTTTATGGTGTACCCTAGGCATGCTAGAAGCCTTTTTACAAATGCCAGATGTTGAAGAAGAATGTCCTTGTTCTCTGCTTGAATGAGAGAGTCATCCAGGTAAGGATAAATTTGTATGCTTCTTTGTCTGCAAAATGCAATTACTGGTGCCAGGCACTTTGTAAAGACCCTGGGTGCACTAGATAAGCCAAAGGCCAGTGCAGAGAATTGGTAATGCAAAACAAGTACAGTTTTGTACCTACCATAAATGTAGATGTTCGCGTGTCTTCACTGCTGCAGTCATTACACTTGGGTTATCCTGCCTTCAGGCGGGCCCACAGTCGGCCTGAATTCCAAAGTCTTGGTCCGCCGTCGGTTGCTGTCGCCTCTTTCCTGACGTTAGTGTGCCAGGGGTATACAAGTAGCAGCCGACGCCATTTTCTTTAGTTTTTCTTGCCCCAGATGTCAGGTGCCCCCAAAAATGGTAGGCAATACATATTGCTAATAAAACATACAAAAAAGGTAAAAATAAAACCTTCATTAACCAGCAAATACACCACATAGGTAGTATAGGTTAGTCCCAGATAAGAAAGAGGGGCTAGCGGGTGGGTAACCTGGACTGCAGCAGTGAAGACACTCGAACATCTACATTTATGGTAGGTACAAAATGGTACAAAACTGTACTATGTTCATCGTGTTTCACTGCTGCAGTCATTACACTTTGATACACCAAATCCACTGGATACACCACACGGAGATGCCGACTGTTGTAACAAAACTTCTTTAATGGACGGAACAGCTTTCACGTGCCTGTACTACAGCTTCTTCGGGTGTAATAAAATAAAGAGATTGAGCAGCCATTTATACAGAAAATCTTGGCTCAAACAACAACTATTAAAAGCACTAATTGATAATTATAACATTAGGTCATATACTGTTTAGAACAAAGTCATTAAAAGATTCAAATGAACAATAAAACAGTAAAAACATTTAAAAATATTCAAAAATATTAAAACAAGCAAATAAACACAGTTAATAAACTGTATTATTATAAAAATATCACATGTGCTGTAGCACTGACGATTACGCCAGTTAGCAAACCAAATTGCAGGACAACGCAGACAAAAAAACGGTGATCAATGTATTCACCTGTGTGCACTGGCCCGATTACATGATTAAACAAACAAAATTGCTGCAGGACAACGACAAACAAAATACGGATCAATGTATTCACTCCAAGCACAACCAAGACACTTATAAAGAAATATATAATATATAAGTATAGCTTAGAGAAATCAAACGTATGTACTAACACTAGAAGTAGGGTCAGTATCATCCTGGGCTCAATGACAAAACATAAACAGTTAGGAGACAGCAGATATACCAAGCGCCAGATATAAATGGTGAGGTATAAAAGCAAATAAATTTGCCAGAATCCAAAATCAGACAGAGGCCCATATAACAAACTGTTCTTACAAAGAACGGCAATATATTATAACCATTCAAGAATATAAATCATAGCGATCAGTGGCGACAGTCAACGCTACCATCTCTAATATATAACATCAAAAGGTGGCGTCAAAGGATAAATGCCAGTCTATGCTAAGACTGCAAAATAACCTAAACTGGACATATCAAACTTTACCTTGTGGTAAAAATAGAAGAGCCATCGGTGATGGTTGTAGTCAAATCATGTTCGCTATTGTAATCCATCCAAACAAGCTCATATAATCACAATCAGCATGGAGAACTAGTCCCGACAAAAAAGGCAACCTACTAGCAACAGCAGCTGGTCAAGCAAGTTCACCTTTGAAAGCTAAACTTATCTATCAAATAGCAAACCTAGGAAGAGTTGTCTATAAGTACTGGCTCAAAGGACCAACTGTTAGTAACATGCAAGCAAGAAAACTAACGCTAGTAACAACTAACAACCAGAAGTCTAAATAGCAATAGTAAAATTAAAATTCAACTATGCGATTAAGATATTAAGATACAGTGCAGAATGCCTACAGATAATAATAAACCCAAAAAAATAATAAACCCAAAAAAATTCTTGAGCAATCAAAGTAAATATAACGATGAAAATAAATAATAAAGAAGTAATAAAAAACAAGATGGGTATGGCAAATGTAGCATGGCAAAGTAAAACCAACCATTAAATACTCGAAGAGTATATCAGAAAAATCTATGATGACCTGTGGGTTGGTGACAACCTTGATCTTACCGATAAAGTCATTATGCCAAAAAACTCATATATAAGGCAACAGTATATCTTAAAGACAATCCTAAAAGATGAAAATTCAGAGGACATCATAAAAATGTAGCTGTATAATTATCTTAACAAAAATAAAAGCTGCATCATACCAAAAAATATATGTGGTAGGAGCAGCTCATTACACTTTGGTAGAATCCCAAAGCTGAGTTTGGGTGGATGGCTCTATAGAGGATTTGGTGTGGCTATGAGGCCCTGCAGCACTGCAGTGGCAAAGCCATCTCTGGATCTAGAATAAAGAGACAAATGGTAATGCTTGGTAAAGGTGTGCACTGAACTCCAAGTTGCAGCTTCCAAGATATCTTTGGTAGGTACTCCTCTAAGGAAGGCAGTAGAAGTGGCAGTTGCCCTGGTGGAATGTGGTCTAATATTACTAGGTACAGGTTTCCCATTTTGTGTGCAGCGGAGCCGGATACAGTGTCCTATCCACTTTGAAATGGTCTGCTTTGAAACTGCCTTTCCCGTGATCCTGCAGCATATGATACAAATAATTGTTCAGATTTTCTGAAAGCTTTTGTTTTGTCCAAGTAGAAGTGCAACTGCCTGTGTATGTCCAAGGAATGTAGAAGTCTCTCCCCTTTATTTTGGGGATTTGGATAAAATGTTGGCAAGTGAATAGATTGGTTAAGAGCCATACTGGAAACCACCTTAGGCATAAAGGAAGGGTTTGTTCTTAAAGAAACCCTGTCTTGGTGGAAAATGACAAAAGGCTCTACTGCCATTAGTGCCTGCAGTTCTGAGACTCTTCATGCTGAGGTTATTGCCAGAAGCAGAGCAGTTTTCCATGATATATATTTTAACTCTGCTGAATTGGCAGGTGCAAAAGGAAGCAAAGTGAGCTTTTCCAAAACGAAACTGAGGCCCCAAGTTGGTGTTGGTGCTCTCCGGGGCGGTCTTATGTTTTTAGCCCCTCTGAGGTACTGCTTTAGCAAAGGGTGAGAAAAAATAGGACGATCTGTGTTGTAATGAGCCGAGATGGCAGAAGCGTGAATCTTAATGGATGAGAAGGATAGTCCTTTGTCCAGCATCTCAGTCAAGTATTGCAGTATCTGAGGAATGTTAGGGACCAGGGGATCAAGGTTTTGAGCCTGGTTCCAGGCACAGAATCCCTTCCACTTTTCTGAATAATATTTCCTGGTGCTAGGTCTCCTGGCCTCCAAAATGACATCCATAACAGCTTTAGAGAGAGAAGTTGTCTGTCTGGCTAATGGAATCTGCCATGCAGCCAGGTTTAAGATTTTGAGCTGACTGTGCAGTATCTGATAGTTTTGCTGAGTCAGAAGGTGTGGAATTTGAGGCAAAATCCAAGGTGGGCCTTGAGCTAAGTTCTTTAAGATTGGGTACCAATGCTGGTGTGGCCAGTCTGGAGCAATCAGAATCATCTGTGGTTTGTCTTGTCTGGCTTTTAGGAGTACCTTTGAAAGGAGAGGCAGTGGTGGGAAGGCATAAACACTTAGGCTTTTCCAGCTGAACTAAAGAGCATCCACTTTCCATGCTTGTGTGTGATAAGTCTTTGTGCAGAATTTTCGTAGTTGGCAATTCAGTGGGGAGGCAAAGAGATCTATGTCCGGGCACCCCCATTTATTGCATTATCATGCTGAAAACTTGTGGATTTAATTTTCACTCTTGAGGATCCATGATGTTTCTGCTTAGGTCGTCTGCCAGAGTATTTATCTTTCCTGGCAGGGATTGTGCTTGCAGATGAACTTGATAAGTTATAGCCATGTTCCACAAGGTCATGGCTTGCCTGCATAGGGGGTAAGAATGAGTGCCCCTTGCTTGTTTATGTACCACATCACTGTGGTGTTGTCTGTCCTTAATAATAATTGTCCTGGATGCAGAAGGTCCTTGAAAGCTGTTAGGGCATTTTGTACAGCCAACATCTCTTTTTGATTGATGTGAAGAGGCATTTGTTCTGTGGTCCATTTGCCCTGAATACATTTTCCTGCCATGTGTGCTCTCCAGGCGTAATTCGAGGCATCTGTTGTTATAGTCTGCCTGGCTGTGGGAAGAGTGAAAGGCTGACCCTTGTTGAGGTGACATGCCTGTGCCCACCAACGAAATTCCTGTTGTAGGCAGGGAATTAGAGGTATTACTGTCTCCAAGCTGTGAGAATGTTGAGACCAAACACTTTTTAGGTACCATTGTAATTTCCTCATATGCAGTCTTGCATATGGAATTAGTAGAAGGCAGGATGCCATGAATCCCAAGGCCTGAAGAATTTTTCTTGCAGGGAGTTGGGACTTTGTTGCCATCAATTGAAAATACTGAGTCAGTTGTCCTTGTTTATCTGGCGTGAGATAAGCCATCTGGGCCATTGTATTTAAGATGGCACCCAGGAATATTATCTCTTGTGAGGGCACTAGTTTTGATTTCTTTTCATTTACTGTGTACCCTAGGCAACTTAACAATCTTTTTTATGAACGCCAGATGCTGTAGAAGAATGTCCTTGCTCTCGGCTTGAATCAGGCAGTCGTCCAGATATGGGTATATTTGAATTCCTTTTTGTCTGCAAAATGCAATTACTGGTGCCAGGCACTTTGTAAAGACCCTGGGCGTAGTAGATAAGCCAAAGGGCAGTGCAGAGAATTGGTAGTGCATTGAACCAGCTATGAATCTGAGGTATCTTCTGCAATTTTGTCTGATAGGGGGATTCAGGTATGCCTCTTTGAGGTCCAAAGTAACAAGCCAAGCTTACTTGCCCAACATGGGAAGGAGCTGTTGTAGTGTCAGCATTTTGAATTTCAGAACATCCAGGTAAGTATTTAGAGTGGAAAGGTCCAGAATGGGTCTCCAGGCTTTGTCCTTTCTGCGTACCAGGAAGAGTCTTGAGTAAAATCCTTGTCCTTTTTCCTGCTGTGGTACTTTTTGAATAGCGCTCATGTCCATGAGAGCAGTAATTTGTTTTTGTGCCTCTGCCCATTGATTTTGTGGCAGGTCTGGCATTCCTTTTAGCCTTGGGAAAGTGGAACCTGTAACATTGAGATACAACATTCAGCACCCATTTGTCTTGGGTGACTGCTTGCCAGTTTTGAGAAAAGAGTGCTAGTTTCCCCCCTAAGGGAGCTGCCAAAAGGTAATAGTTTGGCATTGGGAGGGGGAAGTCATTGGGACTGTTTCCTGTAAGGTTGTGACTTATCCTCACCTTGTTTTGGGTTTGAAGCACCCCACTGTCGTGGTCTGTGAGAACCTTGTGGCTGAGATCTGCCTCTTGGGCGTCTGTATCTGCCTCTTTGTGGCCTGTCTGACACTGGAAAGGACCAATTCTTAGTAGGCCAATTTCTGCTAAATCGTGGTGGCTGTACCTGTAAGAAATCCTTTACTGTTTGCATAGATTTTGCCTTATCCTCCATTTTCTTTAATACCTCTTCTGCCTTAATACCAAATAAATTATCTTGCTGCAAAAGAGCATCCAATAACTTTGCCTTAACATGATCTGGTAAACTTTGTTCTTTTAACCAAGCATGCCTTCGAATCACAGATCCTGTAGCTGCTGCTCTACAAGAAGCTTCTAATGAATCAAAACCACATTGCAAAGTATGCTTTCCCACTTGTTCAGCTGCATGCAATAAATCCTGCATTTCCTTATAGTCAGGTTGTTCTGCATTTATACTCATTTTCTGTTTTAATTGAGACAGTAAATATTGTTGATACTTAAGCATGTGAAGCTGGCAATTCAGAGCTCTCACTGCTAAAGTTGCAGAGGTGTAAACTTTCTTTCCCCATCTGTCTAATGCTCTAGAGTCCCTATCCGAGGGAACTGGATTCTTAGCCGTGGAAGCCTTAACCCCTTTGGGACCCTGGGAAATAGTTTCTGGGTCTGCAACAGGGTTTTTATAAAGAAATTTGTGAGAGTCAGGGACTCTGTAGTATCTGTCTGGCTTGTCTGGAGCTGGGGTTAAAGAATCAGGGTTTAAACTAGATTCAGAGAACACATCATCCACAATGTCCAACACTGGCGGAATAGCAAGGGGCCTGTGCTGAGGTAGCAAAAGGAAGTCTCTGAGCCTTTTCTTGGATTCTGAGTAATCCTGGCCCTCCCAATGGAAATGCTCCCTCATGGTATGTAAAGTTTCCCCAAAACAGTAATCCTCAGGAGGAGAGGCTGAAGGAATGGATTCTTCAGCATCAGAATCCTCATAGGGGGGTAAAGAATATCCCTGGTCTGAAGAGGAATCAGAAAATATTGAAACCTGGTCAGAGGAATCATAGTCTGTATCCTGCCTAGGCCTTTTATCAGGAGGGGGATGGGAACCCCTGATCAGAGTTATCAAGTCTTCGGCCACTTTGAGCATCTGTTTTTTAGGCATGGAGGCCTGTCCAGGTGAATGCTGTACTTAATTCTTTGTCTTTAGTGTAGGGTTAGTCTTGGCTGTAGTAGTAATGGTAAGTTGAGTAGGCCTGATAACACCCTCAGAAGCCTGCTCAGCGGCTCCGGACCCATCTGAAGGGTTAATCTCCGTAGGCCCAACACCTTGAGGCTCCAGAGGCATAGGCACCTCCACGTGGGAGTCGGACGCGGCCTGTGGTTCTGAGGTAGCGGGTATCAGGGGCTGCGAAAGCACCTCACTGAAAACCGGCGAACCGGCGACTGGCCTAAAAGAGGCTTCGTCATCAGTTTTGGGCCTCGGATTCCTTTCCTTATCTTTATCTTTGCGTTTTTTATGCATTCCAGTCGTCGGTTGTTCCGACAGCATTGTGTAATTAAACCTTCACCCAAAGTAATGGCGAGCAAAATCAAACAGACGTTTAATAGTGCGTTTGTAAATCTAGCACAAAACTGACAACTAGTGACGTTGTGATCTGAGCCTAGGCATGGAATACAGTAAGAATGAAAATCCTTACGAGGTATTTGCTTCCCACAAGAAATACAATTATTAACTTTTCTGACATCGGTCTGAGGCAAGAAAAAATTTTCCCCAACGGGGTACTTAGCTTTATTGAAGACTTCGGTTCTGAAATCGAATTTGAAATTTCAGAAGTCGGCCGACCGGCACTCGCGAACTGCTTTTGCTTCGGGCACCGCACGGCAAGAAAGACTAAAGAAAAATGGTGTTGGCTGCTACTTATAAACCCCTGGTGCACTGACGTCAGGGAAGAGGCGACAGCAACCGACGCCGGACCAAGACTTTGGAACTCAGGCCGACTGCGGGCCCGCCTGATGGCAGGATAACCCAAGTATAATGACTGCAGCAGTGAAACACGATGAACATCCTGCTTTGAAGCGGAGGTATCTTCTGCATGATTCCCTTATTGGGATATGCAGGTATGCCTCTTAAGTCTAGAGTTACTAAACAAGCATTCCTGCCTATTATAGGCAATAGCTGCTGTAAAGTCAGCATCTTGAATTTAGGAATGTCCAGGAACGTGTTCAAAATAGACAAGTCCAGTAGTGGATACCATGAATTGTCTTTTCTGGGTACCAGGAAAAGTCTTGAATAAAAACCTTGTCCTTTTTCCTTTTCTGGTACCGGTTGAATAGCCCCCATATCCATGAGGGACATGATTTGTTTCTGGACCTCTGCCCATTGGTTTTTGTGGCAGATCTTGCCATCCGTTTGGAATTGGCAAAGTATGGAAATGAAATCTGTACCCCTGGGATACCATGTTTAATACCTACTTGTCCTGGGTAATTAACTGCCAATTTTGAGCATGAAGTGCTAGTTTTCCCCCCCAAGGGGGCTGCCAAAAGATAAGTGCTTGGTAATGGTAGAGGAAAGTCATTGAGACTGCTTACTGCAGGGTTGTGCTTTGTTTCCTCCAGATTTGGAGGTGGAGGAACCCCATTGCTTTGACCTGTAAGAACCCTGTGATTAGTATCTGGAGCCTTTTGAGCACCTGGATTTGCCTTGAGTGGCTCTGTTGGACACAGGAAAGGACCAATTTTTAGTAGGCCAGTGTATACTGAACCTGGGTAGCTGCACTTGCAAGAAATATTTTACAGTTTGCATAGATTTAGCTTTGTCTTCCGTTTTCTTTAAAACCTCTTCTGCCTTATTACCAGAGTATCATGCTGCAAAGGGGCATCCAACAATTTAGCTTTAACATGATCAGGCAGATTTTGCTCCTTGAGCCAGACATGCCTTGTAATCACAGATCCAGCAACAACAGCCCTACAAGAGGCCTCCAAGGAATCAAAACCACATTGCAAAGTATGCTTTCCAACCTGTTCTGCTGAATGCAAAAAATCCTGTAACTCTATTTTCCACACAATCAGAAATCAACATCATTTTCTGTTTCAGTAAGCCCATAACATGCTGTTGATATTTAAGCATATGAAACTGGCAGTTTAAGGCCCTGATTGCCAAGGTTGCAGACGTATAAATCTTCTTTCCCCATCTATCCAGCGTCCTGGAATCTCTATCAGAGGGGGTAGGATTTTTGGCTGTAGAGGCCTTTACACCCTTGGGACCCTGAGAAATAGTCTCAGGATCAGCAGCAGGATTTTTGAATAGAAACTTATGGGAACCCTGTAATACCTCTCTGGCTTACTAGGAGGCGGAGGGCAGGGAATCAGGAGCCATGCTTGATTCCAAAAACGCATCATCAACGATGGCTAATACAGGAGGTATTGCAAAAGGCCTATGCCGAGGAAGAAGGAAATCCCTAAGCCTCTTTTCTGATTCACAGAAGTCCTGTCCAGTGAAAATGTTCCCATAAAGTATGCAAAGTCTCTCCAAAAGAGTAATCCTCAGGAGGAGATGCAGATGGGATGGATTCCTCTGCATCAAAATCCTCATAGGGTGGAACAGAAAATTCCTGATCAGAAGAAATGGAAACCTAATCTGAAGATTCATAATCAGTGCCTTGCCTAGGCCTCTTAGCAGGGGGGGAATGGGAACCCCTGATCAAGGTAATTAAATCCTCAGCTATTTTGATATTCTGTTTTTTAGGCATAGGGGCCTGAGCACGTGGCCCATGCATCAGTTTTTTAGACATAGAAGTTTTTGACCTTGTTTTTGTTGCTGGCGTCAGTTTAATATAAAAATGTTGAGGCCTGAAAACACCCTCAGAAGCCGGTGCCTGCTCAGCAGCTCTGGACCCATCCAAGGGAGAGACATCCGCAGGTTCAATACTCTGAGAATCTCGCAGCATACCAGACTCTGAATGGGTCTCGGCAGAAGCCTGCGACTCAAAAGTAGCGGGTATCAGGGGCTGCAAAAGCGCCTCACTGAGTACCGGCGAACTGGCGACTGGCTTAGGAGAAACTTCATCTGTTTTGGACCGACGGTCTGTCTCTGTCTTTTTCTTTGCGTTTTTTGTAAACTCCAGTAATCAGATTGCTAACAGACGACATTTCAGGATAATTAAATCTTGTACCAAAATATTTAGAAGCAAAAAATATACAGATGCTTAATAGTGCGTTGGTTAAATCTAGCACAAAATCGACAGCAAGGCACATTGTGATCTGGGCCTAGGTAAGGAATACAGTACAAATGAAAATCCGTATGAGGTATTTGCTTCCCACAAGTAATGCAATTATTAACTTTTACTGACATTGGTAAGGAGCAAGAAAAAGTTTCCCCAATGGGGTACTTAGCTTTAGTTTGAAGACTTTGGTTCTGAAACTCGAATATGAAAATATCAGGAGTCGGCCGACCGGCACTTACGAACTGCTTCTGCTTCAGGCACTGCACGGCAAGAAAGACTGGATAAAATGGCGTCGGCTGCATGTTTTATACCCCTGATAACCTGACGCCATGGAATAAAAGACAGCAACCGACGCAGGACCCAAGACTTTGTTATTCAGGCCGAATGAGGGCAACCTGCCAGCAGATTACCCAAATGTAATGACTGCAACAGTGAAATACGAAGAACATCGGAAAGAAATGCCCTAACTCCAGCAAGAGAACTAGACAGAGGATATGGAAAAGTAGATTAATACATGAGAGAGGAAACAGAAAATATCAATAATAAAATTCCACTCACAAAACCAATAGTAGCTCAAGAGCTTGGAAACCTGCTCCTGTTCATGATGGCAGCAAATGAGATCTGAGGTTTTGGGGATGCAACAGTGCATTACGGGTAGAGGGGAGAGTGAGACCTATATTCTAAGTCTGGAATAAGTGGCGGAGTTGGATCAGAGAATATGATCCAAACCCATACATTGAGGAGAAATAATAAGGACAACATCAGATCCTATGAATCAAGAAGTGTTGCACAGATTTATAAGTTAACAAATGGAGGGCCACCAATGGAGAGGGGGCAACAATGATTTTTACTATGGGTCTAGAGTTGGTGGGTGCACAGATCTTTCATTGCTATTTTTACAGATACATCTTTAATAATTAGATGTTTTCCAGTTAGATTCTCTGCTGGGGTGTCTTCTGTGTGGACTCTGCATGCCCTCTCTGTGTTCATGTAGGTTTCTTCTGAACGTTCCAGTTTTCTCCCACATTCCAAGGATATGCAATAGGTAGATTGGACACTCGAAACTGGCCACAGGTGTGATTGTGCATGCGTATGCAGTGTGTGGTATGGAAAAACAGCCATAGCAGGGCTAGCCACCAGGAGGTGAGAATATTGGCTCTAGACGACTGTCACTGTTGAAGAGACTTCCCAACAGCATGTGTAACAATGAGAAAAGGGGTTGTGAATGGATGGCTGTATGTATAAATAAATACATCTACTAAACTAGAAGCATACAACCAGTACAGTGGGACCATTTTAACAGAAGTGCTTCAAATCAAAGGCGTCAGCAAATAATATCACTCTAATTCATTTTACTACACATTTTTCACAGTATAAAACTATTTCCCCCTATGTTGCTCCCAAACCAACCACATGGAAAATGCTATCACACAAGCTATATTTCTTTTTCAGTTACTAGGGCACATATCAATACTATACATGAAAACAAAGTAATAGCGTTATTTCAGCCAACAACAGATGTGGGGCAGTAACTGTTAATGTAAAACACAAAAGTAATATTTGATAACTAGCTCAAGAATGAAAAGATATGACATTAATAAACTGCCTATACAATTAGACTTAACATATTTTATTTTCTAGTCTGCCAGAAGGGCTAGTCACTCTGCGGTGTAAACACTGACTTCTAGGTGATTAGATCACATTAACTAATGTTGGTATAACACCCCAACCACAAGTAAAAATAAGAAAGAGGACTGATGATGATGATGACGTAAGTAGGTGTGGAAAAAAGCTCCTAATAAATGGGAAAATATACAATGAAGTAAAGAAAAAGTCTACATACTCTGATATGTAAAAAAAACAAATAATCTGAAAGCATATTAATGTTTCTTTTTAGCAGCAATAATGGAAGGTTTTCATTTTTGGCATGAGGTCACAGTCTTCCATGAGTCAGACTTAGAATACCTCTAAGGTGGAAGAAGACCAATCTATATTTTCAACATGAAGGATAATGCTGTTACTCCTGATAAAGCTCACTTTTTCTTTGTGGGAACATAATTATTTGTCACCAAACAGTAAGAAAAAAAAAAGAATCTTCCTGGCAATAGAACTTTTATTTCTTTTCATTTCCTTTCTTTCATTCACTTAATTGCCTCATTTGCACTGTTGGGAGAGGGGGGAATTCAGATATCCTCAAGCTAGGAGAGAACCCTACAGCCCATATATTTTTACCTGGTAAACCTGAATGGCCCATCTATTCTGCTAGTTTTGAAACCTATAAGTAAGCCCATCCTTTTCCCCCAAGGCTGCCTGCAGACTCACCATGACTACCTGGTTGGGAAAGAGGAGGTGGACATGCTTCAATATGCAAATAAAAAAGTTATGTACTTACCATAACGTTCCATGTTTGTAGTCCATCTCACCCTTCATTCTTACATATGGAATCGGAGCTGATCCTCAGCTCCGACTTGGCCTATTTACAAGTTGGAAGTCTTCTAGCTGGCTCGTGGCTAGGTAGGTATCCCATGGTGCACCAGTACAATCCCCAGATCTTGTCTGCTGCTAACTAGGAGAGATAATAACAAAAATACAAATAAAGCCAATACTAAAAGGTCTCCATAAAAAAAGATAACAATGTTTTTCTGTCTCCAGGTACTTCCAGGCTGGGGGAAAGAGGGTGGGTTCGTAAGAATGAAGGGTGAGATGGGCTACAAACATGGAACGTTATGGTAAGTACATAACTTCTTTATGTTTTATAGTCCTATCTCACCTTCATTCTTACATATGGGACAGCGTCCCTAGTGCCTTATTCTTGGGTGTCTGAAGGAAAAATACTCCTGAGTAATGTGGAACCAAATGATGCTCTACCCTTCGAGGTTAAATCCAATTTGTAATGAGTAATAAAAGTGTGAGGGGTAGCCCATGTAGCTGCTGCACAAATATTATCAAGTGGGACCCTGGCTTGAAAGGCTGCAGAGTTAGACTGAGATCTGGTAGAATGAGCTTTGATTTTAAACGCTAAAGGTCTACCCTCAGAATTGTAAACATAAGCTATAAAGCTAGAAATCCAATTAGAGAGAGTTACTTTGGAAACTGGTAAGCCTGACCTGGATTCGGAGAAGGAGATGAATAATTGATCTGATTTCCTGATTTCTTTAGTCCGGTGCAAATAAAAACGTTAATTGTCTATGGACATCCAGCTGGTGGAACCTGTATTCAGCTGTGTTGGAATGATTTGGAAAGAACACCGGAAGCTCTATGGATTGATTCAAGGTGGCATAGGAAACAGACCTTGTGGACAAAAGAGGGATTAGTACAAAGGGACACCCTGTCTTTGTGAAAAATCAGATAAGGGGGTTTTACAGACAATGCTTGCAACAATGACACTTGTCTGGCCGACGTGATAGCCACCAGAAACGTTGTCTTCCAAGACAGGAATTTCAAAGAGGATGAATGAGAAGGCTCAAAGGGTGCAGAAGTTAATTTGGATAACACAAAATTTAAATCCCATGAGGCAACAGGTTCTTGAAAGGGGGCTCTTAAAGTTGCACTTTTAAGGAAAGTTTTGCACAGCTTATGTGACATCAGGTTAGAATCTGGGAAACCTAGATGAAAATTTGAAATCGCTGCCAATTGAACTCTGATAGTGGCAGCTGCAGATCCCTGATGAAAAAGCTCAGACAGGAATTCCAAAACCACTGGAATGGAGGCAGTGTAAGGGTCAACATTCATTTTCTCTGCCCAGATAGAGAATCTTCTCCATTTACTGGAATATATTCTCCTAGTGGAAGGTTTATGAAAAGAAGTAAGGATATGAGTCACGGAGGGTGAGAAGTCGTAAAGCCCGACTAGGGATGGAACTGGAGCAGCCACACTGTCAAACTGAGGGTGTGTAAGGAGGGGTGAAGCAAACCTGACATGCGAGTAGTCAACAGGTCTGGAGCTGGGTCCAGGATCCAACAATCATCTAGGAGAAGAGGCCCGAGAAAAGGGAATCAAACCTGTCGAGGCCAGTAAGGAGCAACGAGGATAAGTTTGCTTCCCAGCCGTTCCACTTTCTGAATAACCTTGGGAATGAGAGGAAAAGGATGAAAAGTATACAGGAGACCCAGGGGCCAATCATGTACAAGTGCATCTCTAGGTGACTTCCCTGGACAGGGGATGAGGGAGAAGTAGCTGCTGCATTTGGCATTGATTGGACTGGCAAAGAGGTCACAGCAAGACTGTCCCCATCTGCGGAAAATCTGTTCTGCTGTTTCCTGTTTCAGAGACCACTCGTGAGGCATCAGGATTGCCCTGCTGAGCTTGTCGGCAATCACATTGGTTGTCCCTGGAAAATGTGCATTGCCACCAAAAACACTGGGAAGATATCACCCATTTCCAAACGCATGGCCTCTCGACAAAGTGGGTAAGATTTGGTTCCGCCCTGTTTGTTGATATACCATACTACCGACATGCCGTCTGATTGTATTGCAATAGTCCCCAGAGGCAGACGGTCGTGAAGTGCTTGCAACGCCAGGAGCACCGCCCTCATCTCTAGAATGTTGATTTGCAGGTGAACCTCATGATCTTGCCATGTGCCTTGGACAGTCCTGCCGAGATAATACCCCCCCCCACACCCCATCTGTCAGGCATCTGTGGTCACAGTGGCAACGGTTTGGTGAGGAACACATGAAGTGCCTGTGGTTAGCTGATTGGGTAGTGTTCATCAAAGGGGGTCCTTCTTGCAAGATTCTGTCAGCAGAATGTGATGAGATAATGGTAGGTGTTGAAAAGATCATCGGGACGACAGGAGCCACTGAAGAATTCTCATGTGTAGCCTGGCTAGTGGCACTAGTAATATGGTGGAAGCCATGGTCCTTAGAAGCTGCAGAATAATCTTGGTTTTGACCTTTCGTAAGGAGAGAAGATGCTGAAGTTGATTACCAGATTCTGTGCCCTTTCGGCAGGAAGATGAGCAAACATGTCTCCTGTGTCTATCTCTGCGCCTATAAAAATCATAGATTGAGAGGGCAATAAGGCAGATTTTTCTCAATTTATAGAAATTCCCAGCTGGGCACAAAGCTGAATAGTAGCGTTCCTGGTCTGAAGAAGTAGAAGCCTGGTGGGGGTGGTCAAGAGCAAGTCGTCCAGATACGGAAATACCTGGAATCCTCGACGTCTCAGATGAGCTGTCAATACTGCCATACATTTGGTGAACACCTTGGGGGCTGTGGTGAAACCAAAGGGCAGAGCACGAAACTGGTAGTGACTGGCTCCCAGCCAGAAGAGTAGATGATTCGACGCCCTGTCCATTTTATGTGGTAGTAGGTGTCTTGGAGATCTACTGAGCACATCCAATTGTCTTTCCCTAACATCGGGAGTACAAACTGCAGTGTCACTATCCGGCCTCCAGTCCCCTGTACATTTTGGCACTAAAAAGCATCAGGAGTAAGTTCCGGATCCTATTTGGTCTGCTGGGATGGTTTGGATGGCTCTTTTTGACAGCAACTTGTTGACCTCCACAGTTGCCTATCCCTGTGATTGGGTAGAACATCTGGGATCTTCTTGGGAACAGAAGGTGGAAAAGAAAAGGGTATGACATAACCTCTGGTAATAATTCTTTGCACTCACTTGTCTTGAGTGATATCCAGCCAGGTTTCTGAATACAAAGAAATGCGACCCCCGACCGGCCCCAGAGAAGCACAGTCGGGCCCCACATCAGGAGCGCTGGTAAGGCTGGCACCGAAAGCAATCGCGACCTCCCTGGTTTTGTGGACCGCCCCTGCCTCTAGGGTGACGTCTACCATTTCCTCCTCCTCCTCTGCTTCTGAAGGAGGAGTCACCCTATGCATCCTGGAAAAACCTCTGGGACTTCTTGAACCACCTCTTACTGCCCCATCTGACCCTCTATGTATGGTCTAGAGGGAACAGTAAAACATACTCCCACAGCAGTGTGCATTTTTCCTTCTTGCTCGCACCGGGTGAGTGTCCTTTACCTTGGGTCAAAACAATGAGGAACCGTCGAAGGGGGCATTGGTAAAGGTAGACTTGAACGGTTCCCGCAAAGTTACACAAATGCATCCAGGAATGATGCCTTAGGGAAATTCCTGAACCCGCTGCTCTACTCGCTCCATCGGCTGTAAATGAAATAAGCCACATGGAAGAGTTGATGATAGAGTTCAAGGTGGACAACTGGGCAGAAACCTTGTCAGGGACTCCCTCAGTACATGTACCTTGTAGAGAATCGCCTAACTCTTTATGGAGGTCTCAATGAAGCCTCGTGAAGGGAGTAAGGTAATTCAGCGAGCTAAGAGTACATGCCGCTGAAGAAAAGATATGCTTCCCGTATCTGTCCATTGTTCGAGACTCCTAATTTGGTGGATGAACAGGAGAAGTCTCAGCTAGCTCCTTCTTAGTGGCTGCCGCCACCACCATGGCATCTACGGGAACACTTTTAGGCAAAAAAATCTTTTTCTGGAGAGGCAGAAAGAAACGTATTCTGTCTCCTGGGGACTGGCTCCACGGCATCAGGAGTATCCCACACCTTTCGACTAACTAGCTCCATCAGTTCGTCGAAGGGTGGAGACACCCAAGAGGCTGAAGGTTGAGATGAGAAAGCCTTCAGGTACACAGACTCCTCATCAGAAGGGGTGACAGTGGGCCAGCAGCACCTCTGTTTAAGGATTTCCAGAACATCATCAGAGGACGACTTGGGGGACCCTTCTGAATTCTCGAGGTCAGTGTCAGTGGTCAGAGACTCATCCTGGGAGTCTACATGCTTCCTCTTACATGTTCTCTTCTGTGGGGGATCCTCAGAAGGACATTCTGGGGGAGGTCTCGGAAGAGTGGGGGCCACCAGACGGTGGCTCTTGAGGCTGAGGGTCTCTGCTGTCCACAGAGGGAGTAGGAGCTGAGAGAGAAGTAGGTGCTTTAGGGGGAAGAATGTCGGTACCTCTGATTGAAGCTGACAATTGGGACAGCACATTCCTCATCATCACGAATGCCGACCTCTCCGGCTCTGAAGACCTCTCCAGCTACGAGGAGACAGAGGATGCCATCGGCTCCAAGATAGACACAGGGTCTGAACTCACCCTAGCTGACGCGCCGAGAGGAGGACTCGGAACCAATGAAGTTTAGTTCCAAGCATCCCTGTTGGGGCCAACCGGGAAGCTTCGGCCCCTAGACACTACGGAAGGCGCTGAGAGTGGCAGAGCAGAACTCTGCTCTGAAACAGCCATGGGGGAGCTGGAACCGAAGGTTCCACCAGTGGTACCAAACACTCCGGCTCCGAAAGACCAGCATGGCTTGGAGGAGGAATGAACACAGAGGGCTGAATGGACTCAAGTGGCTCCAGAACAGACTGGGTCGGAGCAAACAGCAATTAAGGCAAAGCAGATAACTTCAACAGTCTCAGCACTACCCTACCCTCTCCACATCTTCATCCGATAAACTCCTGGAAGACTTGGATGACAGAGTAGGAGAACAGGATCTCTGAGGTATCAGAGATTTCAATATAGAGGAGGCCGGTAGAGGATTCACAGACCGGCTCAGTGAAATGGTGTCAGTGGTCGGCTCCGAAATACTTGGAACTGGAACAGACCCCTGTAATCACCGTACTTCTCTCAGTCAGCATCGAAGTCTGTGGAGCTGATGAGACAGTGGTCTTGTCTGATTTGGTGATTTTAAGAGGTGGCACTGAGACACCAGCCGATGCCGGGGAGGGCCTCAGAGGACTTAGACTTTCCCTTTGTAGATCTGGAGGAAGAGCTAGACAGATCTTCCTCAAAGGAAGGTTTAAGAAGACCTTTTAGGATGAGCTTGTTTTTCCTCTCTTGCAACGCCCTAGGACTGAAAGCATGGCAAAATAAACAGTTCTCCTGTAAATGGATGGCCCCCAAACAGTAAATGCAGTTATCATGACCATCCGTTATGGACATCTTCTGTGAGCATTTAACATATTTCTTAAAGTCAGATGGCTTATGATCCTTACTCTCTTTAGACATTCTCACAGAGATGGACACACACACACACATACACACACACACACACACACACACACACACACACACACACACATACACACATAGAAGGAGGACTAGGTCCTGTAATTTAAATGGGCCTAGCCCTGCAGGAAGAGAAAGTCACCACGAGGACTAGGTCCTCTAACTTAAACCGGCCTAGCCAGGGCAGAAAAGGAAATGAAGAAACTAAATCTTTTAACTAAAACAGACCTAGAAAGTTACAGTAAGTAAAGAATTTCACACACTTGAACAGTAATATCAACAAGGGAAAACAGAACCTAGTTCTGTTAACAACAGTAATCAACGGAACAAGCTGAAATCCGCAAAAAACTCAGACTTATGACAAGAAATAACAGAATACAGTTCTGTTAACAATTCAACAAGCAGGAAACTGCCAAAACTAGATTAGCCTACTAAACACACAGTCTAACAGAGCGCAAAAGGCACCTACAAATACTAAGTCTATGAGGACTCGAAAACCACTACACAGGATACCAATACTAAGTCAAAAAAGGCCAAAGATTGCTTCAAATGGCGCAAGTATAAAGCTAACTATACTAATAGCAACTATGCTAACTGACTAACAACAATACAGTAACAGTTTTTCTATTTTAAACTAAACAGTCCCAAAACTTTTTAGAAAAACATTTAAGTAAATGCAACACTTAGCCAGAGCAAAAGAGAAGCACAACCGAACTCGTCAATGCGGCAAACGAGATCTGTGGATTGTACTGGTGCACCATGGGATACCTACCTAGCCACAAGCCAACTAAAAGACTTCCAGCTTGTAAATAGGCCGAGTCGGAGCCGAGGATCGGCTCCGATTCCATATCTAAGCATGAAGGGTGAGATGGACTACAAACATGGAACGTTATGGTAAGTACATAAGTACAATTGTGTAAAATCTTACCATAACAGTAGATGTCCTTCTCTTCACTGTAACAGTATTCTAAACAGAAGGGATCTCCCTCCCAGGGCTGCCAACGCTTGGCCGGTAAACCAAACCCTAATGATCTTGCATGTGCTATATATATCACAGCTATGCTCCCTGCACAAAATGTAGGGCATAAAAGGGACATACGGACATAGCTACCCAGATATAAATTCCCCAGAAGACAACAGTCTGCACAGGACAAAGGAGTCCATGCACATCCAGAAGGAAAAAATGCAGAAGAAAAATGGGAAACCCTCAGTCAGAAGGGAATTTTACAAACCAGAACAAACAAGAGGGGGTTGGAGGGAGGGAGGGAATACTGCAACAGTGAAGAGAAGGGCATCTACTGTCATGCTAAGATTTTACAACTGTACTATATTCCTTCTTTATTATTGTTGAAATATTCTAAACAGAAGGGAGAGTAAAAAAAAAAGCTCAAGAAACAGAATGGGAGGTGGAAGGCTCAGAAAGTACAGTTGTGTACACTTACCATAAATGTAGATGTTAGAGTGTATTCATTGTTGCAGTCATCACATTTGGGTAATCTGTTGGCAGGTTGCCCTCAGTCGGTCTGATTAACAAAGTCTTGGGTCCTGAGTCGGTTGCTGTCTTTTCTTCCATGACGTCAGGGGTATAAAACATGCAGCCGACGCCATTATATCAGTTTTTCTTGCCCCAGATGTCAGGTGCCCCCAAATGGGGAGCAAAATATATATGTATGTAGAATAAAAAACACAAAACATATAAATACAAACAAAAGCAAATACATCAAAAAGACTTTTAAAGATAGTAACAGAAATGAGAGGTATAGTTAGAGAAAAAAACAGGGCTGGAGGGCGGGTAACCAGGACTGCAACAGTGAATACACTCGAACATCTACATTTATGGTAAGTGTACACAACTGTACTATGTTCTTCATGTTTCACTGTTGCAGTCATTACATTTGGGCAGAATCCCAAAGCTATGGTTGGGAGGATGGATTTATACAGCATTAGGAGCAGCTATAAGGTCCTGCAGGACAGCAGTGGCAAAGCCTGCTCTGGATTTAGAGAAGAGAGATAAATGGTAATGTTTGGTGAACGTATGAACTGAACTCCAGGTAGCAGCTTCTAGAATGTCTCTGGTAGGAACCCCTCTAAGAAAGACTGCAGAAGTAGATGCAGCCCTAGTGGAATGAGATCTGATCCCCTTGGGGACAGGTTTACCATGGTGCATATAGCAGAAACGAATACACTGGCTTCTCCATTTGGAAATAGCCTGCTTTGAAATAGCCTTTTCCTCTGCCCCTGCAGCAAATGCCACCAGTAATTGTTCAGATTTTCTTAGAGATTTTGTCCTGTTTAAGTAGAATCCTAGCTGTCTGTGTACATCCAACGAATGCAGAATCCGCTGGTCCTAAGAGCCACCCTGTCCGGATAAAAAATAACAAAAGGCCATCAGAGCCTGTAGTTCTGAAATCCTTCTAGCTTAAGTGACCGCTAAAAGAAAAGCTGTTTTCCAAGAGAGAAATTTTAGGTCTGCAGTAGCAGCTGGCTCAAAAGGAGCTAGAGTGAGTTTTTTCCAAAACAAAATTGAGGTCCCATGCAGGAGTTGGTGCTCTCCTGGGAGGTCTTACATTTTTGGCCCCTCTGAGGTACTGCTTTAGCAGAGGATAAGAAAAGAGGGGAGGCTCTGTGTTGTAATGAGCTGAAATGGCAGACGCATGGATTTTTATGGAAGAAAAAGATAGGCCCTTGTGAAGCATCTCAGTTAAGTATTGCAGAATCTGAGGAATATTGGGCATTGCAGTGCTTATTCCTTGTGCTTGGTTCCAGGTACAGAATCTTTTTCATTTGTCAGCATAAGGTTTTCTAGTACTAGGCCTTCTAGCCTCCAAAATGACATCCATCACAGGTTTGCTGAGAGATGTAACTGGTGAAATTAGTTGATTAGCCATGCTGCAAGATTCAGAGTTTGGAGCTGAGTGTGCAGACTTTGATAGTTCTGCTGAGACAGTAGGTAAGGTGTCTGAGGCAGGTACCATGGAGGAAGGTGCGACATATTGCGCAGGAGCGGGTACCAGTGTTGGTGAGGCCAGTCTGGAGTAATCAGAATTATTTTTGTTTTTTTTTCTGTCTGACTTTTAGTAAGACCTTGGAGAGCAGAGGCAGAGGGGGAAAGGAATAGACTGATAGATTTTTCCAGCTGAAGGATAGAGCATCCACTTTCTAAGCTTTTTTGTGATTAATTCTTCTGCAGAATTTGTCCAACTGATAGATCTTTTTGCCTCACCCCAAAACTATGTCTGGGCTCCCCTATTTGTGTGACAACATGCTGAAGATTTGTGGATCCAGTTTCCATTCGTGTGGGTCCATAAGATTTCTGCTTAGTTCGTCTGCCAGAGTATTTTGCTTTCCTGGCAGGAATTGAGCTTGTAGATGTATTTAATAAGTCAAGGCCGTGTTCCACAATGCCATGGATAGTCTGCAAAGGGGGTAGGAATGGATACTCCCATGTTTGTTTATGTACCACATGACTGTGGTGTTGTTTGTCTTTATCAGTAGTTGTCCTGGATGAAGACAGTCCTTGAAGGCTGTCAGAGCATTCTGTACAGCTAGCATCTCTTTCTGATTGACAAGTAGGTGCATTTGCTTTGGGTTCCACTGGCCGTGAATGCATCTCCCTGCTAGATGTGCCCCCCCAAGTATAATCTGATGCGCCTGTAGTCAGGGTTTGGGCAGCAGGGGGTGGAATGAATGACAGTCCCTTGTTTTGGTGGCAGGCCTCTGCCCACCATAGGAACACTAGTTGCAGGCAAGGAATTATAGGAATCATTGTTTCCAGGCTGTGACAATGTTTACTCCATAAGCTTTTTATGTACCACTGAAGTTTCCTCATATGCAGTCTTACATATGGAATTAGAAGAATGCAGGAGGCCATGAACCCCAAGGCCTACAGAATTTGTCTTGATGATAGCTGGGTTTTTGTGGCCACCGGTTTGAAGTACGTCATCAATTGAATTTGTTTTTCTGGCGTAAGGTAAGTCCATCTGGGCAGTTGTATTCAAGCTTGCACCCAGGAATGTAATTATTTGAGAGGGTACCAGTTGTGATTTCTTTTCGTTTACGGTGTACCCTAGACAAGTTAGAAGCCTTTTTACAAACGCCAGATGTTTTAGAAGTGTGTCCTTGTTTTCTGCCTGAATTAAACAATCATTCAGGTATGGATAAATTTGAATATTTTTTTGCCTGCAAAATGCAATTACTGGTGCCAGCCCCTTTGTGAAGACCCTGGGTGCAGTAGATAAGCCAAAGGGCAGTGCAGAGAACTGGTAATGCAAATAGTCTGCTTTGAAGCGGAGGTATCTTCTGCAAGATTCCCTGATTGGGATATGCAGGTAAGCCTCTTTTAAATCTAGAGTTACCAACCAAGCATCCTTGCCTAGCATAGGTAGTAATTGTTGGAGAGTCAGCATCTTGAATATTGGAATGTCCAGAAATGTATTTAGAATGGATAAGTCCAGAATTGGACGCCATGATTTGTCTTTTCTGGGTACCAGGAAAAGTCTAATAAAAACCTTGTCCCTTTTCCTTTTCTGGTTCTGATTGAATAGCCCCATATTCATGAGGGACATAACTTGTTTCTGGGCCTCTGCCCACTGTTTTGGAGGCAGATCTGGCCATCCGTTTGGGATTGGCAACGTATGGAAATGAAATCTGTATCCCTGGGATACTATATTTAAAACCCATTTGTCCTGGGTAATCAGCTGCCAGCTTCATGGATGAAGTGCCAGTTTTCCCCCCAAACGGGCGGCCAAAAGATAAGTGCTTGCAGTGGAAAGCTATTGAGACTGTTTACTGTAGGAAGGTGCCTTGTTACTTCCAGATTTGGAGGTGGAGGCACCCCATTGCTTTGTTCTGGACGTTCCTTGCGACTGAAACCTGGAGCCTTTGGAATGTCTGGGTTTGACCTGAGCGGCTCTAGTGGGTACTGGAAAGGACCAGTTCTTAGTAGACCAGTGCCTACTGAACCTGGGTGGCTGCACTTGTAGGAAATCATTCACAGTTTGCATAGATTTAGCTTTATCTTCCATCTTTTTCAAAACGTCTTCAGCTTTATTACCAAATAGACTGTCCTCTTGTAAAGGAGCATCTAACAATTTTGCTTTAACATGGTCAGGCAGATTTTGCTCTTTGAGCCAAGCATGCCTTCTTATCACAGATCCAGTTACAGCAGCTCTGCAAGAGGCCATGGCATGCTGTTGATATTTAAGCATATGAAATTGACAGTTTAAAGCCCTGATTGCCAAGGTTGCAGACGTGTAAAACTTCTTACCCCATCTATCCAGCGCCCTGGAATCTCTATCAGAAGGGGTAGGATTTTTAGCAGTAGAAGCCTTAACACCCTTGGGACCCTGAGAAATGGTTTCAGGGTCAGCAGTAGGGTTTTTAAAGAGGAATTTGTGGGAGTCAGGAACCCTTGTAGTATCTGTCTGGTTTACTAGGAGCCAGAGGCAGGGAATCAGGAGCCATACTGGACTCTGAGAAAACATCTTTAACAATGTCTAGAACAAGAGGTATAGCCAAAGGCCTATGCTGAGGAAGTAGAAGAAAATCCCTAAGTCTCTTTTTAGATTCTGAGAAATCCTGACTCTCCGAGTGAAAGTGTTCCCTTAAGGTATGCAAAGTTTCTCCAAAAGAAAAATCCTCAGGAGGAGAAACAGAAGGGATGGAATCTTCTGCATCAGAGTCCTCATAAGTGGGAATGGATAATTCCTGATCAGAAGAGGAATCAGAAGAAATAGAAACCTGATCTAAAGATTAATAGTCAGTGCCTTGCCTAGGCCTCTTAGCAGGTGGGGGATGGATACCCCTGATCAAGGTAATTAAATCCTCAGCCATTTTGATCATTTGTTTTTTAGGCATTGGCGCCTGTACATGTGGCCCAAGCGTCATTTTTTAGACAAAGTAGTAGTTTTTGGCCTTTGTTTTGAAGATGGCGCCATTTTACTATACAATCATTAGGCCTGAAAACACCCTCAGCGGTGCCTGCTCAGCGGCTCCGGTCCCATCTAAGGTACAGACATCCACGGGTTCAAAACTTAAAAGTATCTTGCAGCATACCGGACTCCGAATGGGTCTCAGTAGAGGCCTGCGAATCAAAAGCAGCAGGTATTCAGGAGCTGTGTAAGAGCCTCACTGAGTACCGGCGACTGGCTTAGGAGAAGCTTCGTCGTCGGTTTTGGACCTCAACGGTCTGTCGCTGTCTTTTTCTTTGCATTTTTTTAGGTATCCCGGTAGTCGGATTGCTAACCAACGACATTTCTGGATAGTTAAATCTTGAGCCAAAATATTTAGAAGCAAAAATATACCAACGTTTAATAGTGTGTTGATTAAATTTAGCACAAAACCAACAGCAAGGCACATTGTGGTCAGGGCCTAGGCAAGGAATACAGTACAAATGAAAATCCTTATGAGGTATTTGCTTCCCACAAGTAATACAATTATTAACTTTTACTGGCATTGATAAGGAGCAAGAAAAAGTTTCCCCAATGGGGTACTTAGCTTTTAGTTGAAGACTTTGGTTTTAAAACTCGAAAAGGAAAATTTCAGGAGTCTGCCGACCGGCACTTGCCTCCCGGTGCCCAAAGCAGAAGCAGTTCGCAAGAAAGACTGATGTAATGGAGTCGGCTGCATGTTTTATACTCCTGACGTCATAGAAGAAGGGACAGTAACCAACGCAGGACCCAAGACTTTTGTTAATCAGGCCGATTGAGGGCAACCTGCCAGCAGTTTACCCAAATGTGATGACTGCAACAGTGAAACACGAAGAACATCAGACCTCAACAAACCTATATTAAATGGTTCTAGAAAAACCTGCTCTGGCCCTAGAAACCATATCCAACTTATAATGCTTAGGTAAAGGTATGCACTGAAGACCAAGTAGCAGTTTCAAGGATGGAACTGGTGTCCAACCCCTTGAAGAAGGCACCAGAAGAGGCACTAGTCGAAGTGAAACAAGCTCTAACAAAAGCACACACAGATTTGCCATGAAAAGAATAACAAAAGAAAATGGCCTTAGAAATCCCTGAGGAGATGGTTTCCTTAGAAACAGCCAAACACAATACCTGTGGATGAAAGGAAACAAAAATCTGATCAAACTTACAAATGGCCTTGGTTTTATCCAAATAGTACATGAGCTGTCTGTGCAAATCCAAGGTATGCAGGACCCTCTCACTAGCAGTCTGAGGAAAGGGAAAAAGGAAGGGAGTTGCACCAATTGATTCAAGGACAACTCATTTCCTACCCTGGGAATAAAAGAAGTATTAGTATAAAGGGGCACCCTATCCCTGTCAAAAACAAAAAAAATAGGAGGAAAGGCCATAACAGTCTGGAGCTCAGAAACCCTATGAGCAGAAGTAAGAGCCAGCAACAAAAACAAGTCTTCCAGGTTCAATGTTGCAAAGAAGCAGAATATGCAGGCTCAAAAGGAGCCCGAGTCAATTTTCCCAAACCAAAATTAAGGTCCCAAAGAGGAGGAGGAATATTTTTCTTTGGATGCCTAATAAGCAGGATGCCTTTAAGAAATTGTATGACCTCAAAACAAAAAGCCAAAGAAGGATTCAAGGGAGGACAACCAGAAATAGCTGAGAAATGGGCCTTTCACAGAAGAATACGCCAGGCCAGACTGGAGCAACTAACTTGGTTACGAGCATGGCACCAGACAGAAACTTCTTTCCATTTGGACATACAAGATTTTCTGGCTGATGGTTTCCTTGCCTCCTGTAAAACTCTAACAAGTCCTCAGTCAAGAGGTGCCTGAAAGGGGTCAAAACCATATCACCCACAATGTCAGGTGAAGAGCGGACAACTGAGGATGGATGGCATACCCCCTGTGCTGTGTGAGGAATCCAACCAGTGTAATAACTTGTGGTGATTGCCCCTGGCCAGATGCATTGGGGGGGAGGCAGTGCTGTCTTAGCCAAAAGGGAGTCGCTAGCAAGATTTCTGGAGAGTTCAGCTGAAACGTCAAGATTCTTGGAAGTAGAGGAAGAGGAGGAAAGCATAAAGAAACATTCCATTCCAAGGAAAAGCAAGGGCACCCATCTTCCACGTCAAATGGCATGGCACTCTGGAACAGAAGACATAAAACTGTCTGTTCAGAGGGGAGGCAAAAAGATCTGCCTGAAGAATGCCCCATCAATGACCAATGAACAATGTCCAGAAATGTCTCTGTGAAGTATCCATTCATAAGCATGTGTTTTGGACCTGTTCAGAGTGTCAGCCACTAAACTGTACTATGAAGGAATGTACCCTGCCTGAAGAGTTAACGGAAAACTAAAAGCCACCTCCCAAGCCTGAAGAGCCATTCAGCAGAGGAGTTAAGATTTTGTGCCTCCCTGCTTGTTAACATACTGCATCACTGTAGTGTTTTCTGTGTACACCTCTCCAAGGGGCCTGGACATAACATTGGATGAAAAGCTTGAAGGGTCAGAAACAGAGTTCTCATCTCTTTGATGTTGATATGGTGTGACTTCTGATGGAGGGAGGGGTCAGAGACCCTGAACTTTTAGGTGACCAAAAGAAGCCCTGCACATATCTGAGGCATCAGTGAACAGTTCTTGTGAAGGGACTGGAGGCTTTAGAAGAAGGTCTCTCGAGAGCAAACTTCTGACTCCACCAAATTCCTTCTTTAGATAGGGAAGGCCTTGGCTTGACAGAAAACGTTTGAATCCACCAATCAAATTCCTTCTTTAGAAAGGAAAGGAGAGGTACACTAAAATCCATAGAGTGACAATGCTGCAGCCAAACTGACTTGAGGTACCACTGAAGCCTCCGCATATGCAGTCTGGCAAGAGGGAGCATTAGAACAGAAGAGGCCATGAATCCCAGGGCCCAAAGAAACTCCCTGGCTAGCATGGTGCTCAGAGGAAGAAGAGACTGAAAGAAAGTGGTCAATAACAAAACCTACAGACTTTTAGAAATTGTTCGTAAACCCCAGACTTTGAAGAAGAGAGATGGTGAACTCCAGACCTTCTAACATGCGACTAGCAGAAGGTGCCTGAAGCAACGGGTCATTTAGATAAGGAAAAATCTGAATGCCTTGGACCCTGCATAAAGCAATCACAGGAGCTAGGGATTTTGTGAATACCCTTGGGGCAGTAGGAAGGGCAAAGCAGAGAAATGAAAATGAAAGGAAGAAACACAGAAATGTAAAAAAAATCTCCTAAAGAGAGGACGAATAGGGATATGAAGGTAAGCATCTTTCAGATACAAAGACACCAGAAAAGCTGGTAGTAAAACAGGAAACAGGGTTTGAAGAGTAGCTATCTGAAAAGAATTGACCCTGAAAAAGGTGTTGAACAGGGAGAGATTCAGAATAGGACTCCAAATGCTCTCCTTTCGAGGAACCAGGAACATCCTGGAATAAAGACTTTTCCACTTGTGAAGGGGTGACAGGTTGAATGGTTCCTTGGTTCACCAGGGACTCTAGGACCTCCGGTAAATGAGGCAGTTGCTCTATATGAGGTTAAGGAATCCCTGAAAAAGGAGGGAGAGACTTCCAAATCATGAAGTAACCCTGATGAATAACAGAAAGAGCCCAAGTGTCTGAAGTGATGAGACACCAATTTAGAAGATAAAAGGAAACCCACAGGGACAAAGGAACCTGGTGTAAGAGAAAGGGGGGGGGGTGAACTGTCAAAGAGAAGCAGGATTATGTGCCACAGAAATCTGACGAGCCTTAGCAGAGGAGGCCTGCCTACCACCCTTCCTGCCCCTGAAGGCTTGGCAGCATTACCTGCAAACAAAAGAGGTTCTAGAAGGTTAATTCCTCTTCAATTTAGGGATAGTAGAGACAAAAATATGTTTAAGGTCCTACAAGGCTTTACTTTTCTCTTGAAGAGACAAACACATCAGCAGTCTCAAAAAGATGTTTATATCCAAAGAAGCATCCAACAACTTGGACTTAATGACCACAGGCAGAGACTGCAGACAAAGTGAAGAATAACCCTTCATGACAGACCCAAAGCCACAGCCCTGAAACTGGCATCAGCAGCATCATAGCTACTCTAAGGAGAGGTGAGCCACTTGTGAAGTAGAACCTAAAACAGATGAGGCAGAATATTTGCCTTCAGATTCAAGGAGGTCAAAAATAGTCTGACAAGCCTAAGCAATCAAGGCCAGAACATACCTGCTAATGTAGGCCTGTTAAATAACAGCTGAAAGGCCAAAGTAGGGGCATAGCAAACTTTTTTTTTACCAATCCTCTCCATTGTCCTACTATCCTTATCAGAAGTCAAAAGTTTGGAAAAGGGAAAGAGCTTAGAAGGTTTGTCAGAAGAGACCGACACCACAGTAGGATCAGCAGAAGGACATTTAAATAAAAACTGACAATCCTCAGGAACCTTATAGAACTTACCGGGTTTCTTAGGAGCAGGAGACCAAGAATCAGGAGACTTGAAAGCAGCAATGAAAGTGTCTAACAAGGCAGCCAACACAGGAGGAACTGCCAACAGTTTAGGAGTGTCCACCTGAAGCAACTCATAATATCTTTTCTGAAGTATTCCATCAGTCTAACTGTGTCCCCCCAAAGGACAACTCTTCAAAAGGAGACTCAGGGCTAACAGACTCTTCCTCATCAGAACTATAAGCCAAAGGCGAAGGCAAATGTGAAGACTAGGACAAAGACCCCTCATCAGACAATCCTCATCCAAGGAATCCAACTCCCTAAGCCATTCAAAAGAGGCAGAGGTCAAAGGAGGAGCAGGCTCCAAAAACCCTTGAGAAGGCTTCAGGGCCATCAAGGTAGAAAACAAGCCCTGAGTAAACTCTCACCAACTCCTTTGAGGATCCTTAGGACAGACCAGAACATGCTTAGTTTTTTGTCTTTTCTTTGAAGGGACATAAGCCTTAACAAATACCAGAGGTTCTGATCCTTGGAGAGACTCTCTAAGAAAACCCAGAACCCCCTCCCTGACCAATATCTGCGGAATCCCTCTAGGACCCCCCCCCCCCGAAATAATTAACCGCTTTGAAGTCTGCAGCAGATGCCTGCAAAGCCTCAGAGGATGTGCAAAAAGATGGATCCATGCAGGGGTCGCGGCAGAGTAATCTGAAGTAGACACCGAACGACCTACTGAGCAATTACCCACTTCTAGAGGGACATTCGCTGGAGGCTGGACAGCTTAAGAATCTGGCTAAGACTTCTGGGCCTTCTTCTTACCTAACTGGGGTGAAAGAACTCTTCCATGGTACCCTGGGCTAACTGTTCAAGCTGTTAGTTTTCGTGATAAGTGGCCAGGGAAGACAAATGGCTTCTGAGTGTCTTGGGCAGAAATGCCTTAGAGATACTACGAGAGGTATGGTCATGGGAAGCATCCAAACAAAAAGACACTGTAACAATCCTTATGGGGAATCTGCCTACCACACATTTCCCTTTTTGGATGACATGAACTCTAGGTGCAAAATACAAGACCAAGAAAAAAAAGGAACACTTATCTGGCAGTTAGGTATTCAGCACAGCAACAAGGTGTTCAGACCAACTAGCAATCACGGCATTCAGACTGGCTCCAAAGAAGATCTAGGTAGCTGCATTCATACATCCCTTTTATGCCCTATGTTCTGTGCAAGGAGCATAGGTGTGACGTCTGATGCATACAAGATCATTAGGATTTGATACACTGGCTGAGTGATGGGCTGGCCTGGGCGGGAGATCCCTTCTGTTTAGAATACTGCAAATAGTTATACAGAAGGACATCTAAAAATAATACTAATTTCTCAGAACAAGTTAAATTTACTGTCACTTTAAATGAAGCAGCAAGAACCAAGATTCTAGAAGTGCAAAAAGACATGCACACATTTAAGATGCTTTTGTCTTCTTGCCACTACTGCCAGTAGTTCACATACTGCAATGTACAATGTAGTATGGGAGCAATATAAATACAATAATGTGTATAAGCGAGGCCAGCTTGTAGATGCATTACTCTCTGACAAACTGCAACGTTTACAAAACATTTCAAAATTAAAGTGACTGAAGTATAAAAGCTATCAAAAATATAAAAATAGCCAAAACAATCAGAAGTATGAGGCAGCTTTCTTGAAAATGGTTATCAAGAAAGTAGTTAAACCCCATGATACTGTAGCAATTTCAGCATATCCTTGTGGTCTTCTGTCAGACCTTTTCCAAATTTCATCATCTTACTTCTTTTCAAGATTGTAAAATGATCAATATCTTCTTTAGCATCTGCACAAATGACAATGATTTATAAGCATGTATACAATCTTTACGAGATCATCACGATGCGTAACCTCCAGTATGAAGCAGCAAGAAAATTGCTTCTTCAATATAAGAAAAATAAGTAGGCATGAACTCATTTACACATATTATGAAGAATTTAAAAGCATGTTGCAATAAGGAAGGGTATGAGGTCTGTCTAATTTTTATGGTTTTAATAAACCACACTGCTTCTGATTGGGCTACGATTTCCTGATAAATTTAGTAGTTCATAAGTAATAAGGACACCATACCTAGCAAGGAGCAAGGTCTACCGTCCCAAACAAGTTTGAAAATGCTGTGTACTTTTATGTTGGAGAAGGCAAAAGTACATTTGTGTACACTTACCATAAATGTAGACATTCTAGTGTATTCACTGTTGCAGTCATCACATTTGGTTTATCCCTGCCAAGATAACCATCAGTCGGCCCGAACAGCAGAGGCTTAGTATTTCTGTGTCGGTTGCTGTCGCTCCAGGACTGACGTCAGTTAGTCAGTGGTATAAAAAAAGGCAGCAGACACCATTACATCAGTTTTTCTTGCGCTGTCAGGACACCCCAATAGGGAGCTAGGTTATGGTGGAAGAACACCACCAGTAATAATTAATACCAAAAACTCCTTGTAAGGGGAGAGAAAGAGAGAGAAAACAAGGGGAATGGAGGGAGGGCAACCAGGACTGCAACAGTGAATACACTCGAACATCTACATTTATGGCAAGTGTACACAACTGTACTATGTTCTTCGTGTTTCACTGTTGCAGTCATCACATTTGGGTTGATTCCCAAAGCTGAAGAAAAGGGTGAAGGCAGTCAAGAAGACTGGGGGCTGGCTAGGATGCCCTGCATGACTGTGTTGGCAAAACCTGCCCTGGATTTGGAAAAGATAGGCAGGTGGTAATGCTTGGTGAAGATATGCACATATGTCCATGTTGCAGCCTGTAGGATGTCCCTGATGGGGACCCCTCTGAGGAAAGCTGCAGAGGTGGAGGTTGCTCTGTTGGAATGAGTCCTGACTCCCTTGGGGGGAAGTTTGTAGCAGAAATGGATGCAGTGTGCTAACCATTTGGAAACTGCTTGTTTGGATATGGTCTTGCCCTCTGCTCCTTGCAGCGAAGCTAACTAACAACTCATCAGTTTTTCTAAAAGATTTAGTCCTGTCTAGGTAGAATCTGAGCTGTCTGTGCACATCCAGTGAGTGCAGAATTCTTTCCCCCTTGTTTTGTGGGTTAGGGAAAAAGGTGGGCAAATTAATGGATTGGTTGAGAGCCACACTGCACACCACTGGCATGAAGGATGGGGTAGTCCTGAGGGAGACCCTGTCAGCATGGAAGATGATGAAGGGCACTACAGTCATAAGTGCCTGTAGCTCTGCTAATCTTCTAGCTCTTCTAGCTGAAGTGATGGCCAGAAGCAAGGTTGTCTTTCAAGAGAGAAATTTTAATTCTGCTGAAGCTGCAGGTTCAAAGGGTGGCAGAGTGAGCATTTCCAACACAAAGTTTAGGTCCCAAGCTGGGGAAGGAGCTCTTCTGGGTGGCCTCAAGTTGTTAGCCCCTCTTAGGAACTGTTTGATGACAGGGTGCGAGAAAAGAGGTGGCTCTGTGCTGAAATGAGCAGAGATGGCAGAGGCATGAATTTTAACAGAAGAGAAGGATAGACCCCTGTGTAGTAGGTCTGCCAGGTGATCCAAAATGAGGGGTAGGGAGGGCTGTGCCGTTCCGGCTCCCTTAGCCTGGATCCAGGTGCAAAACCTTTTCCACTTGTCAGCATCAGACTTTCTAGTGTTGGGGCATCTGGCCTCATGCATAACATTTAGAATGTGTTTGCTTAGACTGGCAGCTTGGGTAGGGTCAGGGAAAACGCCAGGCTTACCAGACTGAGGGCCTGCAATTGGGGATGCAAGAATTCTCCATTCCTCTGGGTCAGGAGTGTTGGGATCTGAGGTAGGTGTCATGGTGGCAGGGGTGACAGGCTGTGCAGCAGTGGGTACCGGTACTGACATGGCCAGTCTGGGGCAATGAGGACTGCACTCAGCTTTTCCTCCCTTATTTTGAGCAGTACCCATGAAATAAGTGGTAGAGAGAGAAATGAATAGACCGAGAGGTCTACCCACTAGACGGATAGAGCATCCACTTTCCAGGTCTTGCTGTGAGGTTCCTTGGTGCAGAATTTGCTGAGCTGATGACTGGAGTGGGAGGCAAAGAGGTCGACCTTTGGGGTGCCCCACTTCTGGGTTACAAGGGTGAAGGTTCTTTGGTCTAGCTGCCACTCGTGTGGGTCTAGCAGGTTTCTGCTTAAGTTGTCTGCCAGAGAGTTTAGAGAGCCTGGCAGGAATTGTGCTAACAGGTGTAGTTGCATGCCTGAGGCCATGTGCCAAAGGGTCATGGCGAGTCTGCAAAGAGGATAACAGTGAGTCCCTCCCTGCTTGTTGATATACCACATCGCAGTGGTGTTGTCTGGTTTGATTAGTAGAGACCCTGAGAGTAGGGGTCTGAAAGCTATCAGGGCAAGCTGAACAGCTAACATCTCTTTTTGGTTGATGTGCAGATGTATTTGATTTGAGCTCCATTGGCCCTGAATGCACCTGCCATCCAGTTGTGCACTCCAGGCATAGTCTGATGCATCTGAGGTGAGGGTCTGGGCGGCATGGGGGTGTGAGAAGGGAAGTCCCTTGTTGTGGTAGCATGCTGCGGCCACTAAAGAAAATCTTTCCTTAGACAAGGTAACATTGGTATAAGAGTTTCCAGGTCCTGAGAGTGCTGACACCAAAGGCTTTTTAGTTACCACAGTAGTTTCCTCATATGCAGTCTGGCATATGGAATGAGCAGAATGCAAGAAGCCATGAATCCTAGAGCTTGCAGGATTTTCCTTGTGGATAACTGGGTAACTGGGTCCTGGTGGCTAGTTGAGAGAAGTAGGCTGTCAGGTAGGATTGTTTTTCTGGTGTAAGGAATGCCATCTGGGATGCCGTGTCCAGGCTTGCTCCCAGGAATACAATTTTTTGTGTGGGTACTAGTTTGGATTTCTTTTCATTGATAGTATACCCCAGGGAGGTCAGCAGGTCCTTTACAAAGGTCAGATGCTTTAGCAGCTTTTCCTGACTGTCTGCCTGAATCAGGCAGTTGTCCAAGTATGGGTAAATTTAAATATTTCTTTGTCTGCAAAACACAATGGTGGGAGCCAGACATTTTGTGAAAACTCTGGGAGCAGTGGATAAGCCAAAGGGAAGTGCAGAGAACTGAAAGTGCAGTGATCCTGCCCTGAAACGTAGGTGTTGCCTGCATGATTCCCTGATTGGGATGTGCAGATAGGCCTCTTTTAGGTCTAGGGTGGCTAGCCAAGCATCTTGGAAAGCATAGGTAGAAGCTGCTGGAGGGTGTGCATTTTGAATTTTGGTATCGCCAGAAAGGTGTTTAGAATGGACAGATCGAGTATGGGGCGCCATGTGCCCTCTTTTCTGGGTACCAGGAAGAGTCTGGAGTAGAAACCTTGGCCTATCTGTTCTGCAGAAACATGCTCTATTGCCCTTATAGACAGCAGGGAAAGGACTTGCTTTTTGGCCTCTGCCCACTGGCTTGGGGTAAGATATGGGAACCCTTTTGGGGTTGGCAGAGTGTGGAAATGAAATTTCTATCCCTGGGACACTATGTTGAGGACCCAGTGGTCATTGGTAATGGTGGCCCAGTTGCTTACGTGGAAGGAGAGTTTTCCTCCTAGGGGCAAGAGCATGTGGGCAGAGGGAGGGATGGAAGTGTAGAGTTACTGTGAGGTCTTACCATAAGGGGTTGGCTTTGCACTCCCTGGTTTGAAGAGGAGGAACTCCATTGCTTAGATCTCTGCATTCCCTGGGGCTATTGTCTGGGGGCCTGCTTCCCCTGGGTCTGGGCTAAGCTGACCTGGAGGGGGCAGGAAAGGACCAGTGCTTGGAGGGGCAATGCCTACTGAACCTCAGTGGCTGAACCTGTAAGAAACTTAACTGTCTGCATAGATTTAGCTGCTGCTTTCATCTTTTTTAAGCCCTCTTCTACCTTGGTGCCAAATAAATTGTCTTTGTGCAAGGGTGCGTCCAATAATTTGGATGTGACATGGTCTGGCAAAGGCTGTTCCTTAAGTCAAGCATGCCTTCTAAGGACAGAACCAGTGACTACTGTCTTGCAAGATGCTTCTAGGGCATCAAAACCACATTGTAAGGTTCCATGCTATGTTGCTGATAATTCAGCATATGGAACTGACAATTTAATGCTCTAATAGCAAGAGTAGCAGAGGTGTATACTTTTTTACCCCATCTGCCTAATGTTCGGGAATCACTATCTGAAGGGGTGTTATTCTTAGTTGAAGTTTCTTGGATTCCTTTAGGTCCTTGAGAGATGACCAAGGGGCCAGCAGTAAGATTTTTGAAAATAAATTTGTTAGAGTCAGGGACTCTATAGTACCTGTCAGCTTTCCTGGGAGCAGGAGGGAGGGTGCCAGGGGTCAGACTGGATTCCATAAAAACATCATCCATAACATCCAACAGAGGAGGGATGGCCAGAGGTCTGTGCTGTGGAAGAATTCCCTGAGTCTCTTTTGAATGAGGGTAGTCCTGTCATTTTCTGGCCCAGAAATTGTAGTTTATTGGCCGTTTGGGCAGTTTTTCCATCTCTTTCAGCTTTCTAGTTTAAAAGCCCACATTTGTGCTTGTTTCCCACCTTTCCTGTAACTAGTCTAGTCCAGATACAGATTTGCTGTATTCAGGACTGTTTGTAAGCTTCTGAGCCCCCCCAAGCTTTTCTGTGTTGAAGGGAAGCATTCTAGCTTATCAGTGGGAGTGGTAAACACTAGGTAGCCTATCTACCACAAGATTCGGGTACAGATTCTTAGTTTTAGCACTTTAATTTGCTTATTCGTGCTCAGCACTTGTTCAGAACTTGTTAGCACTAAATAAGCTACAAATTACTACAGCACTCAACCCTCCCCTTTACCTAGAGGAAAACAGTTTTTGTACTTACTTTCCTCACTTGCTTAGAGAAAAACAGCTCTTATACTCAATTTTCTCACTTGTCTAGAGGAAAATAGTTTTTTATTCAGGCATGTCAAAGGGTCAAGCTCTCAGTGTTCTCTCCTGTCTATCTGATGAATCTGGGCATCTTGAGGCAATGTAGCAAATGCCTCATGTACACAGACAACCCTCTCCTCCTACCACATAACACCACAACCTGTGAGAGATGCACTTATCTAGCCAAACTGGAGGTAAAGCTCTCTCTCCAACCAAGACTGAACTTGACAGTCAAGAGGAGAAGGTAAACACTTGCACCACACCACACTCATCACATACTCCCAACTAAACCTACACCACCAAAATCCACACACAGAAACACAAAAACATTCAAAGAGGCTCTCAATAATAATCTGCTCAAGCAACAGAGACCTCTAAAGCAGAAATGCAAGCAACCTCCACCCCCCGCAACGCAACCCAAATGACACACAGCCCACAGACTCAGTGTGCCAATAGACCACAATGTACCCAACACACTAGTCATAAGTGACTCTATAGTCAGGCACATTGATGTCCCACTCACCAGGCTACACAAGGAGAAGGTTACTTACTGTCAGCTGCCTGTCTGGTGCCAGGATCCGCCACATAACCCACGCACTCAGGTCACTCCACAACTAGTACAAATATGACTCTGTCATTGTCCATATTGGTGTGAACGACCTGCGAAGTACCTCCCTGGACTACATGAAAAGAGACATGGAAGAGCTCTCTGATCTTGTAGCCCAGGCAGGTATGACCCTAGCCCTAAATAGCATCCTGCCATCGCCCAGAATGATGCCGCAGTACAAGGACAAAATGATTGACTTCAACAATTGGCTAAGTTTCTGGTGTCATTCTAAGGGTTCCAGTATCGGTCTGCCTGGGAAGACATGGTTGACACACCACGATGCTTTGCCAGAGATGGCCTGCACCTGTCGCCCCTGGGATTCCGGATACTGGCTATGGCTCTTGCTGCCCCTATAGTGCCTTTTTTAGGCAAGGTTCAAATGACAAATTCACCACCTTAACAGTAACAGGAAAGCAAAAACTGAGGGTAATGCTACTCAGTGCTAGAAGTCTAAATCTCAAAATGCACTCACTCGAGGCACTCCTTAAAATGGAGAACATCGATATCTGTGTAATGACTGAGACCTGGTTCAAGGCTCTAGAGAGCACCCCTGCATTACCAGGCTATAACTCATACCACACTTTACGGCTATCTAACCTGGACCAGAATATCAAAGGCGGAGGTGTGTTCATATTCATTAAGGATATTCACACCTCCAGGCTAGTTGCGCAGCATAATGCATCCAAGGTTATCCAAGTGCAACTAACTCTGGGCAAAACTACAATCCAAATTGTAGCTTGCTACATATCCCCCACCATGCCCCAGGATTCCAACTCCTCTTTTCTTGATATACTGGAAAATATTAGGGTTCAAAACCAAACACCCTAATAATGGGCGATTTCAACTACCCCACCATTAACTGGGAAAACTACTAATGTACCAACTCCTTCGCTCAACGCTTTCTGGAATTCATAAATTCTAATGCCCTGTATCAACATATGCACACCCCCACCAGGGGCAACAATATCCTAGACCTAGTGATTACCAACACGAGTGACCGGTGTTCCACACCTAAAATCAACTCCTCTGTGTCAGATCCGACCATAAGTTAATCAACCTAGATATCAGCATCCAGCCCCCACACACCATTAAGGAAACCATGGTAAAAAAAATTTTCAAAGCCAACTTCATGCTTCTTAAGACAGAAGTGGCGAACTTCATGACACCCATACAGGTGGACAATACAGTTATGACTGCTGAATTCTACACAAATGCACTCCATAAGCATTTACACGAGGGCATGGATTGTGCTATCCCAAATAGAACCAAGACGCTATCCTCCAAAAAAAGGAAGCCAATCTGGTGGTCCCCTGCCATAAACAAACTCTACAACAGAAGTAAGAAACTGCTGCAAGAAAGAGTAAAATCCCATGAGTGGAGGAGCTCCCTGGTCAGCCTCAGTAAGAAGCAGAGATCCCTTATAAGATCCTCCAAAGCTAGCTATGAAAACAAAATCGCCACTGATTCTAAGGGAAACCACAAAGCATTCCATAGCTATGTCAAGAATCTCAATGGCAACACCCTGATCTGCTCTGAGTTACAGCACAATGGCATGAACATTATAGAACCAACTGATATTGCCAACATCCTGGCAGATAGGTTCAGTGCTAACTTGACCCCCCCTCTCACCCCCTAAAGGGCCCGTATCTATACATGATGAATGCAGAGTCACTGTAATCACATCTATGCAGGTAAAAGCTGCACTTTCTAAAACCAGAAACACAGCATCCATGGGACCGGACAATATCCCAGGCTGTGTTTTACATGAACTTCAGAACGAACTGGCGCCCCACCTAAGCACCATGTTAAATCACAGTCTCACATCAGGCTTTGTGCCCACTGAATGGCGCACAGCAACAGTTATCCCACTCCACAAAGGGGGAGCCACCACTGATCCTGGGAACTATCACCCTATTAGCCTGACGAGCCAGGTCTGCAAGGCCATGGAACGTATCATCATGGAACTCAAAGACATTGGTAACCTCCAAACTCTGGACCCCACCCAGTTTGGGTTTGTGAAAGGCAGATCATGCCTTCTGAACCTGATCAACTTCTTTGAGGCAGTCACCAAAGCCGTACACGAGGGTAAGGGGGTTCACACAGCCTATCTTGACCTCGCCCTGGCTCACTGACAGAACCCACACTGTAAAAGTTGCAGACTCAAAATCTGACTTTAAACCAGTGACAAGTGGTTCAGTCCTGGGACTTCTCCTGTTTGGTATCTACTTCTCTGAAGTACAGGCCAACACAGAATGCTTCTGGCTAATGAAGTTCGCAGATGACTGTAAACTAGGAGCCATAGTCAATTCCCCAAATGATGTGGACATCCTACAGAAGAGCCTCACTGAGAGAGATGCTTGGTGTCAGAGGCATGGCCTCAAGCTCAATGCCAAAAAGTGCACTGTCATCCCCTTTGGTAAAAACTCTGTACCCATGAACTACCACATAAACGGCAGTCTACTTAACGCCAAACGTGTGATTAAGAGCCCTTGGGACCCAGGTGGACAGTAGTCTCCTCCTTTGATAATCACATCACCACAGTAGTCAGGAAACCCTTCTATGTGGCACACATCATCACAAAAGGGTTCTCATCCAGGAAAAAAAGAGGGCACTGTTACCCTCTACTCACCACTCATTAGACCCATTATACAGTACAACACCCCTTTTGGAATGTACCTCACAAGACATCTGCAGCAGCTGGAAAGGCCACAGAAATACCTCACAAAGAGGATTACTGGCCTCAAACAGATGCCCTACACAGACCGTCTCAAAAAACTCCAGCTTTACTCTGTAGCACATCGCCTACTCTGAGAAGATCTCTGCCTAACATATAAAGCTATGTTAAACCCAGAGCTGTTGGACATGCTACACCTAAAGAAATCCTAATCCCTCTGAGCTACACGCTCTAGGGACCTAAACCTTGTCACCACAATAACCAGGACATGCTGGAGGGATATATTCCTTTCCCAGAGACTTCCTATACTCTGGAACAAGCTACTCATCTATGTCAAGCAAAATTCCTCATTAGCACTCCATGAAAAATCTTGAGTGGATGGGAAATGGGAAATACACCATCACTTCTGTCACTCTGCTCGACAGAGGCACAGGAAATTAACCATCTTGGGTGGTATAAGCCAGGGAACCTTGTTGGCTAGACTTATTTAGGCCCTTGGACTGATAGCCTAGTACCTACCTATGAACAAATTCCCATTGGAAATGCTCCCTTAAAGTATGTAGGGTTTCCTCAAAGGAAAAGTCCTCAGTTGGAGAGGCTGAAGGGATGGATTCCTCTGCATCAAAATCCTCATAAGCAGAGAGGGGTTGCATATCTTCATATTCAGATGCATCAGAGTCATCGGACTCCTGTTTAACTAAAACTACTGGAGACAAGTCTCTTTTTTCTTTTGGAAGGGGTAGCCTGGCTTCCTCTGATAAGCATTAAAAGGTCTTCCACCATTTTAAACATTTCAGACTGAGGCAAGGAAGCAGGTGCTCGAGCTTGAATCATTGTTTTTTCTGGGTGTGGTTCGCACCCTGGGCCTTAGAAACTGTGTAGTTTTCAAAAGAAGTACAGACGTGAAAGTCAGTCTGTGTCGAGTATCGGTACTGCGAAGTACTTCCTCGGTAGCCGGTGCCTGCTCAGCGGCTCCGGACCCATCCAAGGTAGAGAAATCCACAGGATCCTTAGTTGAAGACTCTCGCAGCATACCGGACTCCAAAAGGGTCTCGGTAGCGGCCTGCGAATCCACAGAAACAGACATCAGACTGGAGAACTGACGACTAGCTTAACAGAAGCGTTGTCAGCAGTCTTGGACCTGTGCGGTCTGTCTCTGTCTTTATCGGTACTTTTTTTTAGGAAGATCAGTTGTTGGATGGTTTACCGAAGCCATATCAGAATTCGAGGACTGAGAGCGAAAATATCTAGCTACAGTAATGTTGAACAAAGCACTAAAGCAACAACAGGGGACGGCGTAGTCTGGGCCTAAACAAGTGACGCAGTCAGAATGAAAGTCTCGGTGTGACATTTGCTTTCCACAGGCGAGGCAATTAACTTTTTCTGACATCGGTTAGAGCAAAAAAAAAAAAAAAAAGGATCTCCAACGGGGTATTTAGCTGACTGGCACTCGTGCAAAAGTACAGTTGTGTACACTTACCAGAAATGTAGATGTTCGAGTGTACTCACTGTTGCGGTCCTAACCAATGAGTTTATCCAGCTCCTGGTAGCCCTTGCTCATCCAGAATACCAAAGGTAAGTAAAATATGACATTGACTGTCGTCGGTTGTAAAGGACATCAGAACGTCTGATACAAAAGGAGGCAGCAGATGTCACTTCCTCAGTCTTTCTTGCCATAACCGTCAGAAGCCCCCAGAAAACAAGGCTTAAACCAAAAGCCACTCAGGCAAATAACACCAAATTTAGCCTGTACCTTAGGAAAGGAGAACGGGAGAGTACCAAAAGAGGTAAGGAGGGAGGGAAACCAGGACTGCAACTGTAAATACACTCTAACATCTACATTTATGGTAAGTGTACACAACTGTACTATGTTCATCGTGTTTCACTGTTGCAGTCCTAACCAATGGGTTGCTTACCAAAGCCCAGAGAAAAGGGAGGAGGAACCAACAGAATCGAGGATTGGAAATAATGTCCTGCAGAAAAGCAGTGGCAAACCCTGCCCTGGCTCTAGAAAACAAAGGCAAATTATAATGCTTTGTGAAAGTGTGAATAGATCATCATGTGGCAGCCTCCAAAATGTCTTTAGTAGCACACCCCTTAAAAAGGGTGTTGAAGTGGTAGCTGCTCTAGTTGAGTGGGTCCTAACCCCTTTGAGAGGAACCTTGCCCTGAAAGGAATAACAAAAGGTAACACAATCTGCAATCCACTTAGAAATGGTTTGCTTACAAATAGCCTTGCCCTGGGCTCCAGGGGCAAAACTGAACAATAACAGTGATGATTTCCGAAGGTCTTCAGTCCTGTCCAGGTACAAATGGAGCTGTCTGTGCACATCAAGAGAATGTAGGATCCTTTCACCTCTAGTTCGAGGATTAGGAAAGAAGGTAGGAAGGTGTATGGACTGATTAAGAGTCAGGTTAGAAACCACCTTAGGCATAAAGGAGGGGTCGGTTCTCAGAGAGACCCTATCTGCATAGAAAATAAGAAAAGGCTCCACAGTCCAAGCTTGCAGCTCTGAAACCCTACTTGCTGAAGTTATAGCCAAGAGGAAGGCAGTCTTCCAAGACAGAAACTTTAAATCTGCAGTGACAGCTGGCTCAAAAGGAGGAAGAGTGAGTTTCTCTAGAACAAAATTAAGATCCCAGGCTGGAGTAGGTGCCCTTCTGTGAGGTTTTAAGTTGCAAGCACCTCTGAGAAACATTTTCATCAGGGGATGAGAGAAAATGGGTTGCTCAAAAGAACAATGAGCAGAAATGGCTGAAACATGGATCTTGACACAGGAAAAAGTAAGGCCAGCCTGAAGCAAATCAGCCAGATATTCCAGGATAAGAGGAAGGGTAGGATGAGAAGAAAGACTTCCTAGTGCTAGGCCTCCTGGTCTCCCTCTTCACGTCAACCACCTGCTGGAAAAGGAAAGAAGAAGAAGAAAAGGAAGGAGTCATACAATGAGCCCCACTGTCAAATGGAGAGACTGAAGATGAGGATGTAGAATGTTTTCCCCTTCCTGAACTAAAAGATCTTGCTTCAGAGGACGATGCCAAGGAGGAAATTGAGAGAGACTGCGAAGCAGTGGATACCAATGCTGTCGGGGCCAGTCCGGATCTATGAGAATAGTCCTTGGTCGTTCGTCCCTGATCTTCAATAATACTCTGGAAAGAAGAGGAAGAGGAGGGAAGGCATAAACTGACAGCAGCGTCCAAGGGAAGGACAGAACATCCACTTTCCAGGCTCTGCTGTGATGCAGTCTGGTGCAAAAAAAAAAGAGGTAGAAGATGGTTGTCTGGGGAGGAGAAAAGATCCACCTGAGGTGTGCCCCAACGTTGAATGATGCTGTAAAAGACTGCTCTGTTCAGCTGCCACTCATGAGGATCCAGGGTTTGTCTGCTCAACTGGTCTGCCAAAACACTGAGCCTTCCTGGAAATAACTGAGCTAGGAGATGCAGGCCCAGGGATGCTGCTATGGACCAAAGATTCATGGTCTGCCTGCACAGGGGGTAAGAATGAGTCCCTCCCTGCTTGTTGATGTACCACATGACTGTGGTGGCGTCTGTTCTGACGAGCAGTGTCCCTGGAGAAAGAAGATGCTTGAAAGCTAGAAAGGCCTGCTGAACTGCTATCAACTCCTTTAGAGGCGCATCTGCTGGGCATTCCAACGTCCCTGTATGCATCTGACATTCAGTGTGCTCCCCAGGCATAGTCCGATGAGTCTTTCGTAAGAACTTGAGTGGCAGGAGGTGGGCGGAAAGGCATGCCTTTGTTTTGTAGACAGGCTGCTTCCCACCATAGAAACTCTGTCTGTAGACATGGAAGCAGAGGAATCATCATATCCAGGCCTGTGGGTGTTGACACCAAATGTTCTTCAGGTACCATTGCAATTTCTTCATATGCAGTCTAGCATATGGAATCATGAGGATGCAAGAGGCCATGTATCCCAGAGGTTGCAGTTATTTCCTTGCAGGGATCTGGGACAGGCTTGCCAAGTCCTTGAAGTAAACTGAAAGAGTTGTCTGCTTCTCCTGGGTGAGATATATCTGGGCTGCTGTGTTCAGACTCGCTTCCAGGAATGTTATCTCCTTGCATGGTACCATTTTTGATTTTTCCTCGTTGAGTGTGTAACCCAGGGAAGACAGAAGAGTCTTTACAAATTCTAGATCCTTTAACAGCTGTTCCTGAGAATTTGCTTGAATCAGACAGTCGTCCAAGTATGGATATATCTGAATTTTCTTCTGCCTGCAAAAAGCAATGACTGGAGCCAGGCACTTTTTGAAAACTCTGGGAACAGTAGATAAGCCAAAGGGCAGCACAGAGAATTGGTAATGTTGGCTTTCCACCCAGAAATGAAGGCATTGCCTGCAACTTTCTCTGATAGGGATGTGCAGATAAGCTTCTTCGAGATCCAAAGTTACCAGCCAGGAATCATTTTCTAACACTGGCAGCAACTGATGCAGACTGAGCATTTTGAACTTTGGAATTACCAAGAAAGAGTTCAGAATGGATAGATGTAGGATGGGACGCTAGGTGCCTTCTTTTTTTGGAACTAGGAAAAGTCTGGAATAGAAACCCTGGCCTACCTGCTGAGCAGGAATTGATTCTATGGCGTCCAGAAGAAACAGAGACAAAATTAGTTTTTCTACTTCTGCCCTTTAGTTTGGAGGAGCGTCTGGGAATCCTTTGGGAACTGGAAAGGTGTGGAAAGAAAACTTGTGCCCTAGGGATACAGTTCTGAGTACCCATTTGTCATCCGTGATAGTGGCCCAGACATTTGCAAAAAGTGCCAACCTTCCTACTAAAGGACTCTCCAGGCAGGCAAGAACAGGCAAGAGTTAGATAAAGTCATTTAGAGTGTTTTGATTGAGATGCAGGCTTAGAACTTCCAGCCTTGGAAGTGGAAGCCTGCCAATGCTTAGACCTTTGAGGGGTAGCCACCAGCCCCCCTAGAAGATTTGTAACCTCTAGCCCTAGAACGGTTCTGTCTGCTGGTATCAGGAAATGTCCAACTCTTAGAAGGGTAATTCCTGCTAAAGCGAGGAGGTTGAACTTGCAGAAAATCCTTAACAGTTTGCATAGACTTGGCCTTATCCTCCATCTTCTTGAGCACTTTCTCTGCTTTGCTGCCAAAGACTCTCCTTCCTTATGCAAAGGTACATCCCCCTCTAAAAAGACAAGTCACTGCCTTAATGGCATTCTGATGCCTGTTATGGGTACATCTAAATGCTTAGCCTTGACAGGCTCTGGAAGGGGCTGTTCCTTGAGCCAAGCAAACAGATCCAGTAGCTGTAGCCCTGCAGGAGGCTTCTAGAATGTCAAAATCACAATGTATAGAATGTTTACTGACAAGACTGGCAGAATTCAGCAAATCCTGCATATCTTTACTCTCTGCCCAAAAGAGGGACACTTGCTATCCTAGACTTAATAGCCTCCAAGGTGTGCTGCTGGTACTTCAGCATATGAAAAAGACAATTAGTAGACCTACTTGCAAGAGTGGCAGAGGTATAAACTTTTTTACCCCACCTATCTAGGTTCCTAGATTCCCTGTCAGAAGGAGCAGGGTTTTTGGTAAAAGTGGCCTTAACTCCTTTAGGGCCTCAGCCAACGGATCCCTGAAAAGAAACAGATGAGAATCAAGAACTCTATAGTACCTGCTAGGTTTCCTGGGAGCAGGAGGAACCGAATTTGAGTCAATGAATTTTCCAGAAAAACATCATCAACCACTTCCAACACTGGGGGAATAGCCAGAGGCTTATGTTGAGGTAAATCCAAAAACTCCCTAATCCTTTTCTTAGATTGGGGATAATCCTGACTTTCCCATTTAAAATGCTCCCTGAGAATATTCAAAGTATCACCAAAATAGAAATCTTCTAGAAGAGAGGCAGAAGGCATGGACTCCGCTGCATCTGAATCCTCAAAAGGAGAAAAAGCCGTTACATCTGAATCCTCAAAAGGAGAAAAAGCCTGAGAAACTTCCTCTTCATCAGCAGAAATGCTAGAAGAAGCAGAACCAGAAAAAGACAAAGCCTCAGCAGAAACATCCCTACTCTTTTTAGGAGGAGGAGGCTGTGAACCCCTAATAAGAGTCAAAAGGTCATTAGCCATTTTAACCATTTGGGATTACAGGGAACGAGAAGAAACTGGAGCCTGCTTTTTCACAGGCTTACGACTGGAAGATTTACCTGCAAGCCTGAAGGACTTGGGAGGCCTGGCAACAGCCAAAGTTGTAGAAGAGGTCGTCGGTAAGAGCTTGCTGTCTGAATGAAGAATGGAGGCCTCGGACATCGGCGTCAGCTTAGCGGCTCCGGATCCAGATGAAGAGGTGACAGGCGAAAGGTCAGAAGGCAAAATGGAGGCCGGAGGCCTGGGGGACTCTGAAATGGTCTCAACTGAGGCCTGCGGTTGAAAATCCGCAGACTGCAAGGGCTGCAAAGGACTACCGCATGACTGACAACCATCCTAACATCATCCTGTCGCGGTCCTTATCCTTACGTTTTTTAGGTACATCCGAAGGCTGAAGACCAGCGGAAGCCATACCGACAAACTCAGGCCAAACTCCAAAATGTTTAGCTAAAAGCTTAGCCCGACGACAAATAGTACGTGGATTAAAAGAGGCACAGAGATCACAATTAGGAAAGTACAGTTTTGTACCTACCATAAATGTAGATGTCCGATAGACATGCAACTGCAGTCATAACATGTGGGTTGTCCTGCCTCAGGCAGCCCTCGGTTGGCCGGATTCCAAAGTCTGGGTCCGACGTCGGCTGATGTCGCATTTCTCTCTGACGTCAGAGTGGCTGGAGTACATAAGCATCAGCCGACGCCATTTTCTTCAGTGTTTCTTGCCCCAGATGCCAGGTGCCCTCCAAGGAAGGCTGTAATCAAATTGGAAGACAAAAACAGGATTCCAAACAAATAAATGAGCAATAAAACAAATACACCATAACAGATATCCCCAGCTAAGAGTAACAGGGATAGGAGTGGACCCTAGGCATAGAGGGGTATGGAGGGAGGGAAAATCCGACTGCAGTTGCATGTCTATCGGACATCTACATTTATGGTAGGTACAAAACTGTACTATGTCCTTCAAGAATGCAACTGCAGTCATAACGTGGGTAGAATACCATAGCTTAGCTGGGGGAGGAGGTATGCTCTAGGAAAGAGATGGCGTGGCAATCAAACCCTGCAGGACTGCCGAAGCAAAGCCTGCTCTGGATCTGGAGTATAGAGGGAGATTGTAGTGTTTGGAGAATGTATGCACGGAGCTCCATGTAGCAGCTTCTAGAATGTCCTTGGTAGGCACCCCTCTTAAGAATGCTGTAGAGGTGGCTGTAGCTCTGGTGGAATGTGGTCTGATATTGGCTGGAACAGTCTTTCCATGAAAGGAATAACAGAATCTGATGCAATGTCCAATCCATTTAGAAATAGTCTGTTTTGAAATTGCTTTTCCTTGGACTGCAGGGGCGTAAGCTATAAAAAGTTGTTCAGACTTCCTACTGGCCTTGGTTCTGTCCAGGTAGTATCGAAGTTGTCTGTGAATGTCCAAGGTATGCAACAGTCTTTCCCCTTATTCTCAGGATTGGGGAAGAAAGCAGGCAGATGAATGGCTTGATTTAAAGAAACCCTAGATACCACCTTTGGCATAAAAGTAGGGTTGGTCCTTAATGAAACCCTGTCTCTATGAAAAATAATAAAGGGTGGTATTGCCATTAGGGCCTGTAGCTCCGAAACCCTTCTTGCTGAGGTAATTGCCAACAGGAAAGCTGTCTTCCATGAGAGAAATTGCAAGTCAACTGAAGCTGCTGGCTCAAATGGAGGTAGAGTCAGTTTTTCTAAGACAAAATTGAGGTCCCAGGCTGGCACTGGGGCCTTTCTTGGTGGCTTAATGTTCTTGATTCCCCTGAGGAATTGTCTTAGCAAAGGATAAGAGAAAACAGGAGGATCAGTGTTGTATCTAGCTGAAATAGCAGATGCATGTATCTTTATGGAAGAATATGAGAGGCCGTTCTTTAACATATCTGCCAAATATTCCAAGATGAGTGGGATGTTCAACAATGATGCATCATGTCCCTTGCTGGTATTCCAATAGCTGAATCTTTTCCACTTTGCTAAGTAAACCTTTCTGGTGGATGGTCTTCGAGCCTCTGTTAGTATCCACTGAACTTCCTTGGAGAGAGATAAGCTGAAGTTATTTATGGGATCTCCCAGGCTGTTAGCTGCAGTGTCTGAAGATTTGGATGCAGTGTTTCGAAATTGTGTTGAGTCAAAAGTAGAGGCCACTGGGGGAGGGGCCCACCTCCTGGTGTGACATATGCTCCGCAGTAGTGGGTACCAGTGTTGTCTTGGCCAATCCGGAGCTATTATGATTCCCTTGGGCTTCTCTGCTTTGATCTTTAGTAATACTGAGGTCATCAGTGGCAGAGGTGGGAATGCATAGATTGCTAGGGAGTTCCAGTTGAATGAGAGGGCATCTATTTTCCAAGCTTTTGGATGGTATGTCCTTGTGCAAAATTTTGGTAGAAGATGGTTGAGGTGAGAGGCAAATAGGTCCACTTCTGGCTTGCCCCATGTCGAAGTGAGTTGTCTGAAGGCCTTCGGATGTAACCTCCACTCGTGTGGATCTGAGAAATTCCTGCTTAGGCTGTCCGCCAACACATTGTCTTTTCCTGGAACAAACTGGGATTGTAACTGGATGTTTAGGCTCAGTGATTTCTCCCAAAGCTGCATTGTCAGTCTGCAAAGGGGTAAGAGTGGGTGCCCCTGCTTGTTTATGTACCACATCACAGTGGTGTTGTCTGTCCGTATCATTAAATGGCCTTGCTGGAGTTGGTGTTGAAAAGCCTCGATGGCATGCATTACTGCCAGCATTTCCTTTTGGTTTATATGCAGATGTGTTTCCTTTGGAGACCACTGTCCTTGTATACACCTGCCTTCCATGTGCGCCCCCCCATCCAAGGTCTGAGGCGCCTGTAGTCATGGTCTGTGTTATCTGTGGTTTTGAATGACATACCTGTGTTTTCCTGGCTCACCGAGGCCCACCATAGGAATTCCTTTTGTAGGCATGGAATGAGTGGTATGATTGTCTCCAAGTTGTTGCTGTGTTGAGACCAAATGCTTTTTAGGTACCATTGAAGCTTTCTCATGTGTAGTTTTGCTAATGGAACCAGTAGAATGCAGGATGCCATGTAACCCAGGGCCTGTAGGAATCTCCTTGCAGTCATCTGGGTGAGTTTTGCTAAACCTTTGAAGTAATGAGTTAACTTCTCTTGCTTGTCTTCTGTCAGGTAAGCCATCTGAGAGGCTGTGTCTAGTTTGGCTCCTAAGAAGATTATTTGCTGGGATGGCTGCAGTCTTGACTTTTGGAAGTTGACTGTGTATCCCAGAGTAATCGTAAGTAATCGTATGACATAATCCAGGTTTTTTGTCAACATCAATTTGTCGTCCGCTTGTATGAGGCAGTCCAGGTACGGGTAAATTTGAATACCCTGTAGCCTGCAATGAGCAATTACTGAAGCCAGGCATTTTGTAAATACTCTGGGTGCAGTAGATAAGCCAAATGGCAATGCTGAGAATTGATAATGCTCTGGCCCTGCAAGAAATCTGAGGTATCTTCTACAGCTGTGTCTGATAGGGACATGCAGGTATGCCTCCTTGAGGTCCAGAGTAATCAGCCACGACTCCTTGCCCAGCATGGGAAGGAGTTGCTGTAGTCAGCATTTTGAACTTTGGTACTATGAGAAAGGTGTTTAGTGCGGACAAGTCCAGTATTGGTCTCCATTGAGATTCTTTTCTTGGAACAAGGAACAGTCTTGAGTAAAACCCCTGGTCTTGTTCTTGTTGTGGAACTCTTTCTATTGCTTTCATTCGTGTCAGCAGAGTGATTTGCTTGATAGCCTCTGCCCTCTGATTTTGTGGTAGGTTTGGCATGCCTTGTTTTCTTGGTAAGGTATGAAAATGAAACCTGTACCCTCGGTCTATAATGTCCAAAATCCATTTGTCCTTTGTCAGTCTGTGCCAGTTTTCTGCAAACAGAGATAATTTCCCGCTCAAGGGAGCTTCTAGTTGTTCCCTGGTAGGCGGTAGTAGAGGAAAGTCATTGAGTTTGTGGTTGTTGGGCAGGTGGAACCCCTGCGTCACTTCTTTGGTTTCCTGGCTGCCATTGTCGTCCCATGTAAGGGCCTCTGTATTGGCCTCTTCCTCGGCCACATCTGTTCTTACCCCTTTGAAACTTTTCTGGATTAGGAAAGGACCAGTTTTTTGAGGGCCAATTCCTACTGAATCTGGGGGGTTGAACCTGGAGGAAATCTTTCACAGTCTGAACTGATTTTGCTTTTTCTTCGATGGTCTTTAACACATCCTTAGCATTTGCACCAAAAAGCTTGTTCTTTTCCAAAGGTGCATCCAGAAGTTTTGCTTTTACATGATCTGGTAGAGGTTGATCTTTTAACCAAGCATGTCTACGAATCACTGCCCCTGTCATAGCTGCCCTACATGAAGCTTCCAGTGCATCATATCCACACTGCAGGAAGTGATTGCTTACTTGCTGAGTGTTATGTACAGCTTCCTGCAAAGTCTTCCTGTCTAAAGGATCAGGAGAAGCTAATGTTTTTTGTAAATCTTCTAAGAAATAATCCTGATATTGTAACATATGAAAAAGGCAATTTAAAGCTCTCATAGATAAGGTAGTGGAAGTGTAAACCTTTTTGCCCCATCTCTCTAATGACCTCGCTTCCCTGTTGGAGGGCAAAGGATTTTTTGAGGTGGAGGCTGAAACTCCTTTAGGCCCCTGTGAAATAGTTTCCAAATCAGCAGTATGGGCCCTGAATAAATGGGAATGAGTTTCTGAGACCCTGCAATACCTGTCTGGCTTGGCTGGAGCAGGAGGAAGAGAATCAGGGGTAGCACTAGAGTCAGAATACAAATCATCCAGAACATCAAGTACAGGAGGAATAGCTAAGGGCCTGTGCTGAGGCTTCCTAAGGAAAGTCCTCAGGCGTTTCCTAGAATCAGAATATTCCTGACCTTGCCACTTGAAATGTTCCCTCATGGTGTGCAGAACTTCCCCAAAAGAAATATCCTCAGGAGGGGAGGCCGAAGGGATGGAATCTTCTGCATCCGAGTCCTCATAGGTCTGGAAGAGCTCTTCCTGGCTATCAGAGTGGACAGAGCCCTCAGAATCTTCATCTGAAGGAGTAGGGTCAGAGGGTTCAACCCGGGCCTTTATCAGGAGGAGGCTGGGATGCTCTCTCAGGATGGGCCTGTGAACCTCTAATCATGGAAATTAAATCAGCAGCCATGGACATAATTTGTGTCTCCGGAGTCGGATGAGGTAAGGATTTAGAAGTAATATGCTTTGTTTTGCTGGCTGCCTTAGCCCTAGTGTAGGCCTTAATAGACATGGCCATAGGAGGCCTGGCAGCTCCACATGCAGGAGTGACCTTGTCTACAGCAATGGTCTCGGGCATTTCCTCGGTTTCGGTATCCGGAGGAAAATCTATAACTGGCGTCGGAGTCGTCGGTAATGCGGTGTCTTCGGTTCGGAGTGGTGGAGAGACCGTCTCAGAGGGAACCGGAGCACTCGCGCTAGGTTTTGGCGTGGAGTCGGTGGTAGACACGGGCCGAGGATGTCAGTCCCGGTCTTTTCGCTTTTTGGGAGTTTGCGATGTCGGAAGATCCGACGGCATGGTGTAATCAAAATTATCGCCGAAAAAATCTTCAGCGAACTCCGCCCGTTGCCTGAGAGTGCGCTTGTTGAAGCGAACACAGGCTACACAGGCCGAGACGTCGTGGTCTGGGCCCAGGCAAGGGAGGCAGTAAGAGTGGAAATCCTTATGAGGTATTTGTTTACCACAAAAAAGTCAATTGTTAACTTTTTCAGTAATTTCTGACATCGGCCGAGGCAAGAAAAGGTCCCCAACGGGGTACTTAGCTTTTTTGATGACTTCGGTATCGTAGAATACAGGAGCTGACCGACCGGCACTTGCGAACTGCTTCTGCTTCGGGCACCGCACGGCAAGAAAGACTGAAGAAAATGGTGTCGGCTGATGCTTATGTACTCCAGCCGCTCTGACGTCGGAGAGAAATGCGACATCAGCCGACGTCGGACCCAAACTTTGGAATCCGGCCGACCGAGGGCTGCCTGAGGCAGGACAACCCACATGTTATGACTGCAGTTGCATTCTTGAAGGACATCGTCGTGGTCAAGGCCTAAACAAATAATACAATGGGAATGAAAATCTCTATGGGGAATCTACTTTCCACAGGTAAGACAATTATTAACGTTTTCTGGCATTCATTAAGGCAAGAAAAGAGGATCCCCAATGGGGTACTTAGCTGTAGTAGACTTCAACTCTGTAGTCGGAAACAAAAAATGGTAAAGTGCCGACTGGCACTCGTGCAAGAAATGCTTCTGCTTCAGGCACCGCGGCAAGGAAGACTGAGGAAGTGACGTCGGCTGCCTCCTTTTGTATCGGACGTTCTGACATCCTTTACAACAGACGACAGCCAATGTCATGTTTTACTTACCTTTGGTATTCTTGCCGATCGAGGAGCCGGATAACCCATTGGTTAGGACTGCAACAGTGAAACACGATGAACATCTGCTTCTGCTTTGGGCTCCTCAGCAAGAAAGACTGATGTAATGGTGTCGGCTGCCTGTTTTTATACCACTGACAACCTGACTTCAGTCCTGGAGCTACAGCAACCGAAGCAGAAATACTAAGCCTCTGGTATTCGGGCTGACTGAGGGCTACCCTGGCAGGGATAACCCAAATGTGATGACTGCAACAGTGAAACACTAAGAACATCTCCAGAATAAGAACAGTCAAGGAAAGTGTGCAGCCAACTGCAAATGTATAGTTCAAGAACAATGTACTAATACAAATCTTGATTATTTCAAATGTGTAACTTTGAGGAAGTGGTTCCATCTTTTTCTATCTACAGCAGTATATGCTTGCTTTGCTATGCCCAAAGCACTTCTATGATACCTAAGGAGGGTTTAAGGCCTTTTCCTTGGTCTGAGGGAGACACAATATGAAGGAATCAGAGGACCTCTGAGATATTTCAAACAAGCCACCTGAGTTGGAGGGAATTGGTATGCATCAATTAGGAATAAAAATAGTAAAAGATACGTTACCTGACTGAAGGTCTGTGGTGGATATAGACCAAAGACAGTGATACAGTGATACAGACAGTTCCTAAAGAAGTGTCACTAACCTGGTTTTCTTTATTATGGCTAGTCACATTAAGGAAAAAAGTACTAAATTATATAAATGTAAATACAAAGTATTACACAATATACAACATGTTACTCACCTGTTAGTTTTATATGCCCAGCATCGTCAAGTAAAATACTGTAAAACAGACAATAAGGTTTCGTTAATCTTTAAAAAATTGCAAATATGCAAAATCATTTACTTAAAAACACACACACACAAAATGCAAGCCCCTGTGTAGAACTTTCCCTGGAGCAGCTTAACAGTTCAAAGGTAATTCTTCATCTACAAATGATTAAAAGTGGCAGAAAGACAACAACTAATTCTTTCAAGTACATAACTAGATTTCTATACAGATGTAACCCCCATTTCTGTTCTCCCATCCTCCTCCCAGACTTTACCTTTCCCATAGCCCAATATGAACACTGATACAACACTCAAATGTTATATGTACGTTAAGATATAGCACTTTCTCATTCCAGATATGAACTCGTTCCCCCACAATTATTCAATTACGGTTCTCTACTCTTATGTGCTTCTAACAGTTTTTTGTAATAATTTAAATGCCTTACTTCTGAACTGGAAATATTAATAATACAACCACTGTGTTAAAAAAGCAAGCAATTAAACTGAAGTATTACACTGATAAATAATCTTAATTTAACAACAAATACGTATACACATTAACTAGTTCACTAATTACCATGCCAGACCACTTACTCTCACCTAGGATTGCACTTCACACCTCTACCATATTCCAGTCTATAAAAATTTTAATACAAGATCAAACCAAGTACAGACTCCATCCAATGACACAATTATGTAAATTGGCGCAAAAATACACTATCCATGTTGATGCTTTCCTACAGGTCATAGGAATCAAACGGGGCTATTTGACCAGAGGCCATGTCAGCTTGGCCAATAACCACCCTCAGATTATACCAAACATTTCAAGGAGAACTAAATAAAAAGTATGGTTCTAGTCCATCAAAGGCAACTATCAAAACAAGCGTGAACCCGGATCCAGTAAAGAGCTTATCTGTATTTAATCTGTTTTATATGCTTTTTGAGTTTGTGAAATGTGGTTTTTATTATTGAAGTTTTATTTCACCTCTGTTCGTGGTACAGCAGCTCTTTACTGGATAGGGAACCTTTTCAAGGAGAGCAAGATCTGGACAACCTAGAGTGGATTTTAGAATAACCATACAACTGTCTAAGCTAGGTCTGAAGGTAGACAAGGGAATCCTACTCCTTGACATGAAAGGGGAGGTTTTAGGTGAAGAACCTCTCTCTCGCTCTCCATTTATTTTATTTACTCCCCCAATATAGATTCAGATTCCTTGTTCTAGTGTTAGCTGTACTGTTTGAAACATTGAGAGAAAGGAGGTCTTGAATAACAAGATCATGGGGGCATACAAATCAAGGCACAGGTCTCTACCTCAAGAGCTTACATACGCTAAGGTAGAGTATAGGGAGAGTGACTCCATCCTTTTCTGATAGCTAACATTTCTGAGGCCAGAGAACCTTTTTGTTTGGAATCGCTACAGTCTTATGAGTTTTCTGATGCATCTAGTGAGACACATGCCAAAGGGTGCATTATAGTCTATAATGCCTCTAACCATGGTAAAGTACAGGGGAACAATAACGTTCTTGGCTTTGAAAGAGATGCTCATGGTAATGAACTGTGATATTTCAAAGGACTTCATGACTAAGGTAGCTACATGGTGATCAAAGGAGACCAAGGTGCCCAAGTGTCTGATGACAAACTCTCTGGCTAGTGAGGTATCAGTGATGCAATAGGTAGCACAATTTATGGTTTTCTAAAGGAAATGTTATTGCATTTTTTAGCAATTGGTTTTAGCCCTTTCTTGGTGCACCATGTGTTAACAAATGACAGTTCCCCTTGAAGAAATTTTGTATCATTTGTTGATTTGATAACTATATGTGACTTGCAATCATTCACAGACTCACCTGGCTACAGATCCTTGTTGTTAGTCTTGAGATCAGACAGAAAAATGCCAAAAAGGAGGGAGCCCAATCCGGACCACCCTTGGGGAATGTCATTGGTAACCTTTTCTCGAATGGACGAGGCTTCACTGACTTGACAACTTGCATTCAGTAATTCAACTAGTTTGCAATCCAGCTTACTACATAGGGATCTATGTACATTGCTATTAGCTTGTTTACAATCTCATCATGTTGGACAGTATCAAATCCTTCTGCTACATCCAGGTAGGCAGTGTGAAAAGAGACTACTGTCCACATCTTCCATGACCTTTTCTAAGAAATTCACAAGATTTAAGGAGGTATGAACTGTCCTTTACAAATCTGAATTGTTGCTGGTCAAGCCTGATTAAATTCTTAATGTCCTTGTTTAAAAAGTCAACAATGATGCATTCTGACCATCCATAACAGTAAGCCTGACGCAACAAAATGTTTTAGAAGTCCTGCAGCAAAATAAATAAAACTACTTTAATTACATTTTTATTGTACGTGTGTGACTCAAGACTGGCTTCCTCCATTGTCTTACTATGACTTGCAGAGCGAACTTGAAACAGATTTAGAGACTTTTAACAAGTTTAGCATATCCAGTGATAAATGGATCTGTCACAAACTGGTTATATTACTTGATGGATGGTAAGTGTAGTTATCTAAATACATTGTTTACAATATGGTTTAAATTACTAACATTTGGTGAACTTATGACACTTATAACAAACACTTTTAAACCAGGAGGCTTCTCCCTTTATTAAGTAAAGTGTAACAAAGAACATGTAAAAGCTAAATAAATGTACTTTTGATGCAAGGACAACCTCCTTATATAAAGCTTAGTGAACCAGCAAATTACTTTATAATAATATTTACATCCTTAAGCTCATGTTTTTCTTCGAATATACCACATAAAGCTAGGGCAAAATTGAAGTGTATTAACCCACCAGATGCGCAGTAGCAAGCCCCGCCCAAACCCCGCCTGCAACCATTCTGACTGCACCGCCCACCGTTTGATTGAACGATGCCACCAAAACACTAGGTAATATAGACCTACAAACAGATTAGTAAAATTATAAAGAAGATACAGAAAACATACGTATATACCTATAACAGTAATTATATGCTTATTGCAAAATACTTGTGTGCTGTTTGATTGTTAAAGGGGTGTGTTTATATTATGAATTTTGTATCTGTTTTGGCAGAACTTCCGACTACAGTATGTTGTATATTAGCAACCACCCTCCACCGAAAGCAATGATCGTGATTTTTAACAATGTATTTTTGGGTTTTGTGTCGAGTAACCTTACACATTTGATGTTGGCTGCTTGTAGTACAGATGGCTTTAAAACTGCAGGGAGGGATTTGAAATTTAATGTTTAAGATGTTTTGGTATAGGATGTTCTACTGAGCCCAAACTTCGTTCCGACATATATTTATCTTATTTGCATTTTACAAAAACAGATCTTTCTCTGTTTGGCAGGTTGACGGGAGAAAGGATTTTATGTCTCAGATTGTGTGTGTAGTGTAGTTAAGTCATTTAAGTGTGTTTGTTGATAGGAACTCTGTAATTTGTACTCCTCAGCTCCAAACCAGTGAAGATTTCAGTTCCCTTGTTTAGTGTTACTTGCATAGAATTTTCAGGTGACTTAATGAGTAGTGGTAATATGGGAGGCTGGTGACAGACAGTAGCTTCCAGGAGCATGCATCCCCTCTAGCTGATTTATTTATTTATTTTTTTTAACAGACATGCTAGTAAAATATCACCAGAAGTAGGGTCTTCCACTTTTCTCCAACAGATGTATGATGTACAGACTGTTAAATCACTTGAATAACCTTAAATACAGAAAACATACGTATAAATGTATAACAGTAATTATATGTAATGTGAAAACATGTGTATAACCTTTCTGCTACATGACACGGCTTTACCGTCACATTAGCACAGCGTGTCAATCAAGGCACATTGCAGTTGTTAATCTCCGCCCTCCCGCATGTCAATCATAGCGGGCAAGCCCATTCCTGCACGAACTCGGTGGTGGGGTTAATACACTTCAGTTTCGCCAAAGTTAGATCACTGTATTGGACTTTCAACAGTGTAAGGAAAAGAAACCTTGAGGATTTACTATACTGCCATAACAGTCTTTCTTTTTCTTTTGTTTAAAACATCAAAAGGGAGCTTCTGAAATATGGAAATTGCAGCCTGGTTAAATAAGATCATTTTTGTTCGAATGCATCTTAAAAAAATTTTTGCGAGTTAAAGTAATCTTAACCATCACAGATCTGTGTGAACCACTGGTATATGGGCCAACGTTTGAGTAATAACAGAAACTATAAGAATGGATACGAGTCTAATCATCCTTCGGCAATAACTTTTGTTACAGAAAGCTTCAACTTCTTCGCAGCATCCCAGTATACACATATCCCCAAATCAACAGCTTGCACTTGAGGGATCCTCACTCAAGCTCTGCTGCTCCTGACTCAAAAACTGCTCAAGTTATCATAGGAAGCTGCTAGGCTATTAGGCCCAAGGTCTCTATAAGGCTAGCCATGTTACACCCTTGTTACATTACGGACCAAGCTATATAGTCTATATTTGCATGCAAATCTAAGATCAGCACTGGCTGCCCCTGTATAAGAGGGACAAAGGTAAAACCCCCCACTGTAAATTTACGTTTTCCCAACCAGTTGTCCAGGTTACACTTAAATAAAGTCATTGAGGAGCTCTGTTTTACATGAATTGAGAGTTTGTTCCAGAGGAGTGGCAGCCTCTGGGAAACGTATCTGTCTCCAGCATGTACTGTTAATATTGCAAGCTAGGTTAAGATCCCTACAGCAAGTAAATCTTGTCCCACTGTACTTGTGGATGTGCAGCTGCTTCATTAAGGCAGTACTTGTGGATTTGCAGCAGCTTCATTAAGAGAGGGTCTAATACTGCTCTGTAGGCCAGGCCCAAGTCACCTCTAAGCAGTCTATATGATGCTGTGTAAACCGATGGGGTCTTCAGTCTGTCTGTGTAGGTCATTTGTTATAGGACCTGAATTTTCTTGGTGAGAAACTTCTGAGGTCTCTCCAGTTGCTGCAGATGTCCAGTGATGTACATACAGAAGGGAGCACTGTACTCTGTTATTGGTCTGATGACAGCCAAGTACAGAGGAGTTATAACCTCCTTAGCTTTCCATGCTATGCCCTTGCTTATGAGGTGTGCAACGTAGAAGGCCTTCCTTACTACTGTGGACACCTGATGATCAAAATTAAGGCTGCTATCAACTTGTGTTTCTAAATCTCTCACCATGGAGTTTGAACTAATGAGGATATTATTAATGCTGTAATTAACAGGGGGTTTCTCCTTTGCCAAAGGGATTGATAAACTAAACACACAAAAAAAATGCATTATGTCCATGGCTTTGACACCAATCATTTGTCTGTGTAAGCCTATTTTGTAGTATGTTGACATCTTTGAAGACTCAATGATTGCACCCAGTTTGCAGTCAGCAGCAAACTTGGTAAGCCATAGGCCATCTATTTTCACCTGGACTTCTGAAAAACAGATACCAAATAGTAGGGAACCAAGCACAGATCCCTGTGCAACAAACACCGGTAACAGGTCTGCTAGTAGAGTTGGCATCCTCAGTTTTGACTGTGTGTGTTCTGTTTGTGAGCCAGTTGGCAACCCATCTAAGGACGTAAAGGTTAATCCCCAGTTGGATGAGTTTCTCAATGATGCCTGAGTAAGGGATTGTGTCGAAGGCCTTGGCTAGGTCGAGACAGGCAGTGTGAACCATTCTGCCTTCATCTAGGGCCTTGGTGGCATTCTCAAAGAAGGCTAACATATTTAGCAGGGAAGATCTACCATTATGGAAGACAAACTGGGTCGGGGTCAAGCGTTTGAAGGCCACTTATATCCTTGTTGATAAGATCGATGATGAATCTCTCTCCAAGGCCTTGCAGATAAGGCTCGTTAGGCTTAGGGGTCTATAGTTCCCAGGGTCAGTTGAGGGAACCCCTTTGTGCAAGAGGATTATGGTTGCTATTTTCCACTCAGCGGGGACAAAGCCAGTGCCTAAAAAAGAGATTGAAGAGCATGCTCAGTGGTACCACTAACTCCTGTTTTTACACCATTTAATAGGCTACCTGGGATGTTGTTTGGTCCCACAGAAGCTGTGCTTTTGGCCTTGGAGAGTGTTGCTATGACCTGCTCTCTAGAGATACTAGGCAGAGGACTGGTGACAAGTATGTTATGGGAAAGTCAGAATCAAACCCTGTACCTTATATCACTGAAGTAAAGATCTTAAACATTATGCCAAACCAGTGGACTATAACTCACACCACAGTCAGTTCATAGATTAGTACTAGGTAACTGCCCCTGTGGACCATTTTAAGCCTAGCCAATTATCCCATGTGAGAATCAAACCCTGCACCTTGTGTCTTTTAAGATAAGCACCTTAACTATTATACCAACCAGTTCATATGTTAATCTTCTGTATCTATGTTCAAGTGCTATGTTTTGAAACTGCTACAGCATTTCTATTTTATTTGAGGAATTATTAGCTTTTCAAAAACACAGACTGGAAACAAGCTGCTCTGTTCTGATATGTTATTTTCATCCATTCATATTCTGACATTGACTTCCAAGACTCAGAAATTTGAGCAAAATGCTCATACATCTTTCCCCCATTACCTCAAAAGGCCATGTGAAAAATGGGCATGAGTCAGTACAAGCTTGTGTGACAGGGGTACTTTAATAAATACCATTTGAACCATCTTGGTGTGGCCCCTTCAGGTGACACTCCTTAGACTTGATGGTTTCCTGAACAAGACTATTTTAGATTAGGTATCAGGAATACATTCCATTATTTGTGTATTAACAGTAAAACAAATATGTTCATTTATTAGCTTATATTTTGTTCAAGACATATTAAAAGAGAAGTAAAAGCATAGTTGTGTACACTTACCATAAATGTAGATGTTCAAGTGTATTCACTGTTGCAGTCATCACATTTGGGTTATCTGCTGCAGGTAGCCCTCAGTCGGCCTGAATACCAGAGTCTTGGGATTTTGCGTCGGATGCTGTCACTTCGAAAAACGAAAATTTCAGGAGGCGGCCGACCGGCACTTGCGAACTGCTACTGCTTCAGGCACTGCACGGTAAGAAAGACTCATGTAATGGCGTAAGCTGCATATTTTATACTCCTGATGACTCAACGTCATGGAAGAAGCGACAGCATCTGACGCAGAAATCCCAAGACTCTGGTATTCAGGTATACTGAGGGCTACCTGCAGGCAGATAACCCAAATGTGATGACTGCAACAGTGAAACACGAAAACCATCTACTGAACTCCTTGATTACATGAAGATGCAACATCTCCTACAGGTTTCTCTCTGCTTACCTCACTCAGGCATACTACAAGGGTCCTATCTGAAAGTCTATTGAGGTCCTGCATTTAGATGGTGCTTCATCCGATGAGTGCACCCTGGCTTACCAGTAAACATCTCTAAATTCATGTTGTATTGCCCTGATAGCTTGAACTTGGGTGGTTGATAGATATACACTTCCCTTTGTCTCTCTGCCTGTATTACTTTCCCATTATCTTTTTCCTCTTCTCTGCCTCCCTCATTTTCCTTCTTCCCCAATTTGACTCGCACATTATATTCCCTTCACATCCTATGCCCAAAAGAAGTAAGTGTATCTTACATACACTTTGTATATTTTCTCATGAGAAACATTACACTATATGAGGTTATAACAACATACAGTTACTCCTCTTACCTATTTTACAGACAGAATTCTATTATCACGTCTACTTGTTACTGTGCTAATTTATGCTATATATCATCCTTATTACTCTGAATGTACTGTAGCACCAGGGATTTACAAAGAGTACTGAAAATGCTGTTGCCTGTCAGCAATATCAAATAACCACTCAGTGTGTGAACAGCTAACACTGTGAGCCATACAAAAGGGAGTGAAGCTGCTGTTAATAATGCTACTGGACTAGCCAGTAGTGCATTTCAAGATGAAAAATGTCTATTCCACTAACAAAACTTTTAACAACAACACAAACATGACTGCCAGTAGGAAAAACCCTTTCACTTTGCTGTAGTATCTCTCAGGCAAATCCTCGGACCATATAAAGTGCAATGACCCTGTAATACTCAAACGTAGAGCCCTGTGAGAGAACAGGGCCATATTGGGCCAAATAGGTCAAATTAGCCTAAGGCCAGACACGGGATGTACCCAGAGTGATGCAATATCATCTGCAGAAACACTACCAGAATTCTAACTGTACTTATCTTTTAAAAGATGGATAGTACAGTTGTGAAGAACTTACTTTAACAACAGACGTCTACTTACTACTGTTGCAGTATTCCTTACAATAGGGATATCTTGCCGAGGACAGTAGTACATCTGGCCACCCTACCAAAGCCTGGACATATCCATGTTTTCTATGTCAGACGTATGTCCTACGTCAAAAGCTTAAGGTATATAAGTGACGTACAACTGCTGTAGAACAGAGCATGTGTATGTACCTTTAAGAAGCATTTCCAGATGTAAGCACATGCATATAAATAGTGAGCACGTGCAGGCAGCAGTGCCATTTTGTGGGAACAGCCAGAGTGTTAACATGTGTGAGTGTAGTAGTCAGTCTGTTTATAACTTTAAGTTTAAATTACAAAGCCTCATTCCTGATGTGTTTGTATGTAATAAAGTTGCCTGAACTGAACCCACAACCGCTTGTCTGTTTATTCTGACTGGACGAATGACAAGTGCCAAATTCTCATAAATGAACTGGCCCAGAAGAACAGGAGCAGCAAATCAGGAATAAAAAGAAAAGTGGTATATGTACATCCAGAAAAAGAAAAAGAAATCTCATCAGCCAGAGGGAAAAGAGAAAACTCAACAGGGTGAAGAAGGGACATAATGCTACAATGATGATGAGCAAGACATCTACTGTTAAGGTAAGATGTCTTTACATTCACTGCTGCAGTATTTATAACTTATGGGAATTCCCTGTCATGGATGTCAGTCATCTGGCCAGTCTACCAAAGCCTACCACTGCTTTAAGGTACAATGAATGTCACCTAAACGCTCCTAGCGTAGGGTAGGCATAAAGGTGATGTTCAGGCATACCATCCTCAGAACGTTTTGTAGCCAGTCCGAACACTGTTTTTGACAGTCGGTCTATTTGCCTCTGTCTATTTTCTGACTTTTTTTTTTTCATGTAGGTTTGTATTCCGGTGATTACTCTTGTTTGCTAAAGTCCTCACCTTTGCAGAGAAGTACCCAGTATTTTTTTCTTGAGTTTTTTTGTGCTGTCTGGGGGGTTAAAGTCATCCAGAAAGGGGAAAACGGCAGTGTGGGAGACAGATTCCCCATAAAGACTGCTATGATATGTACTTTTTTTGCCTAGGAGCTTCTTTCGACCACATCTCTTGTACAATTTGTCAGGCATTTGTCCCTAAAACCCTTTGTAGTAAGCTTTCTTCCCTTTCATTCTATCTTGAGAACCAGGGTCTTAAGCTTCTTGCTAAAGATGCTATGGATGGAACTTCCCACTCCATGGGTCAGCTGTCAAAGGAGGAGGTAAAAAAAGTCAGCATTTGCACAAGATGTTTCCTTAAAAGACAATATCAGCATTGTTTCTCTACAGGATAAAACATTTTCCTGCAAACATCAGCAAACAGATGTTCTCATACAAAGTCCAAAACAGAATACCAAGAAGAAAAACAGGATGCAAAAACGCTATAAAAAGACTATAGCAAATTAAATTGTTAGGAGAGGTATTTGGGTAGGAACACACTTGTTCCAAGATAATGTAATATCTTTCATGCTGATCGAGAAGTAAACTGGTACAGTGTAACTCAAGCTGCAACAGTAGTATGTGTGGTTTGTTAGAAAAATAAGTTATTTGTTTGTTACTTTACTGCTCTTAAAGTAACAGAGTGTTGTGCTGCAAAGTATCTATTTTTCATCAGTGTACATTCTGCAAGTTTCTTTGTGCAACAGACTAAGAAGACTTCAGTTCCAGCACAGTAAGCAGCCACTTCATAATTAAAATTTCAATGGCAAGCCTAGCCTACATTCGAACACAGGGGGAGTGACAGTGATGCCTGCAGAGGGTTACACTTCAAACAGCAGTAACTAACATTTGTACATGTGTACATCCTAAACAGAAATACTGCAACGTGTAGCAGTACAGTTTCTCAGACATCTGAATCCACATTGAGCTTGCAGTGCAAGAAAGACGCAGTGCCATAAATTCTCCAAGAAAGGTTAACACCAACTTTTCACAGCAGCTCCCTGCCTGCTGTGTTTCACCAGCTTCTCAAGTGACTCTGAAAAATTTCCAGCCATCTGCAACAACAGCCTGATCACCTGTTTTCTTGCTAAGTGGTAAGACCTTTTTCTGTGTCACATTTTTAGTATGGATGCTATTAGACAGAATTCAAGCAGGTGTAAGCCAAGCTTTACTCAATGTAGCAGAACAACCAGATAAAATATGGAGTAAACTGCAATGTTGATATACACAGCACATTAGTAAATGTAAAACCTTATTAGGGCAAGTTGATAGTAAGGCATTATGCAAATGGATTACAATATTTGACTGGTATCTCAAAAAAAAACATGTTTGGTATGACAAATGTTTATTGTGTAAATCATATAAAACTGCTTTCTGTGTAAAATGTCATAAAATACACTGCATGCCATTATTCAAAGGTTAGACTGTACAGACACACATTTAATGGTAAAGAACCAGAAAAAGTTAATATGCTTAACACTATATTCAGATGTTGAACAGTTATGTCCTGTCACCACATGTGAAATGTTTATTTCAGAGTTATAACAGTCAAATCAGTTACTGACAGAAACTCTAGTCTAGTACATCTTGAATTTAATAAACTTCTAAAAGACAGACATAATTAGTTCAGGAAGTTTAGACAAGTTATACAAACATTTTTTTCAAAACTGTATAGAAGTTTTAGATTCAGCAGAACAGGTTACTGAAAAATATAAGGAATACCATGCAACATTAAAGGAAACTCTTGAACAGCAGTTACAGGATAAAGAAAATAAATTAGCTGAACTGAGAGAGACGGACTTCCTGCATACAACAGCTGAGCTTAAGAAAACATTGCAAAAGAGCAGGAAACTACAACTGATCTGTACAAAAGAGAAATATTTTATAATATGTTTGCAAGCATACATGGCAGGATCTGATATATGGACAAATCATTCTCAAATGCTTTAAAACTTTCATTCAGTTAAAAGCAAGACATTTATCAGTACTACAGTAAAGTAGAGCATATGACTGCCATTCTCATAGCATAGTCAAAAGATAAAACAATTCTAGTGCATAAAAATCAAATGAGAGTAGTTAATAACAGTAAAGATCTAGTCACAAGATTGACATACATGTATTTTCTTTTCATCTAAAGTACATCTGTTAAAATGCACAAGAATAAAAGGCAGACAACAGCAAATATAAATAATGTAAATATAAACATGTGTTAGTTAAGCCAATATCTATTTTGTTTTTTTACAATCTTTTTATAATTGTATGGTTATACCACACCAAACAGTTAAAGCTCTGATAAACTATTTTAAAAAGAAATAAAATCACAGATGGTATTAGTCAAGCAGTCTTGCAGTTAAATAAAAAATACAGAAATTCAAGTTAAAAGTTAAAAAATATATGTAAGCTAATTGTAAAATAATGTTTATGTAGTATAAATGCATAGTTATGCACAACCGCAAATATAATTCTAAGTGTTTTACAACTGCATTCTAATATCAAACTGCAAGTGTATTAACAGATGATTAAGAAAAAATGCTAAAAGGGTTAACTCATTTCAGAGTTACAACAGTCAAATCAGTTACTGACAGAAACTCTAGTACATCTTGAATTTAATAAACTGCTAAAAGACAGACATAATTAGTTCAGGAAGTTTAGACAAGTTATACAAACATTTTTTTCAAAACTGTATAGAAGTTTAGTTCAGGAAGTTTAGACAAGTTATACAAACATTTTTTTCAAAACTGTATAGAAGTTTTAGATTCAGCAGAACAGGTTACTGAAAAATATAAGGAATACATGCAACACTGTCTGTAAATGTGAGCTCAGACCTTCCTAGACTGGATGAATAGTTACAGGAAATGTTGGGCAGATAAGGTAAAAAAAACAAGATTGATTGCCAGACAAGTGGCTTGAGTTTTTCTAAAACATTTTTAAACATTATTAAAACATAACTGCTAAATATTCACATACAACACTATTTGGTAATTATAATAAAATGTCACAATTGCGCATACATGTCACTGATAATCTGTTTACAAGTAAATGTTAAAAGTAAAAAACCTCAGTTACATCAAGTATAGCCAGCAGATGGGCTATAGTATACATATAGTTCAAATCAATTATGCAGGAGGGTATAAATACCTACTAGTAGTAGTTAACAGCAAAAGCTTTATTAAAAAAATGAACAAATCAGACTAAGGTCCATAGTTTGTTAACCTAATAAACAAAGAAGTTACGTACTCATCATAATGTTCCATCTGAGTAGTTCTACTTCATTTGTCTTCAACCTGTGGGTATCAGATCCGAGCCGGCAACTTCACAAGCATCTGCTCCAAGCTCCTCCCCCTACCAATAACACACCACTACTACCTTCCAACCCTCAAATAGAGTTTGCTGCACCCCACACTGAACAATCCGATCACAAAACATCTTACACACACAAAAAAAACAGCTACGAACGCTGTCCATATGGTAAGGCCAGGGGGAAGGCGGGAGGGACGGTTGAAGACAAATGAAGTAGAACTACTCAGATGGAAAGTTATGGTGAATACATAACTTCTTTTCTGAAGTAGTTTACTTCATTTGATCTTCAACCTGTGGGACAGAGTCTCCAGCTACTAAACATCTGGGTGGCCCTCATGGAAGGATATTCCGGAGCACTGTGGAACCAAAGGATGCTCTCCTTCGAGAAATCAAATCTAATTTATAGTGAGAAATAATGGTATAAGATGAGGACAAAGTAGCCGCAGAAAGTACAGTTGTGTACCTACCATAAATGTAGATGTTCGAATGTATTCACTGTTGCAGTCATTACACTTGAGTTATCCGCCGACAGGCTACCCGCAGTCGGCCCGAGTTCCAAAGCCTTGGTCCGGCATCAGTTGCTATCGCCTCTTCCCTGACGTCAATGCGCCAGGGGTATAAAAGATACAACTGATGCCACTTTCTTTAGTTTTTCTTGCCCCAGATGTCAGGTGCCCCCAGAAAGGAAGGCTGGAAAAATAAAATTATGCCGAAAAGCATGCCTGTACTAAAATAAACATTTCCTTCATCTGCAAGCAAATACACCACATAGGTAGTATAGAGTTGAGAAGTACAGAGAAGTCCCAGCAATGAAAAGGGGGAAGGTGGGTGGGTAACCTGGACTGCAACAGTGAATACACTCGAACATCTACATTTATGGTAGGTACACAACTGTACTATGTTCATCGTGTTTCACTGTTGCAGTCATTACACTTGGGTTGAATCCTAAAGCTGAGGTTGGCCGGCTGGGTCTAGATTGGATTTGGAGAGGCTACCAGGCCCTGCAGGACTGCAGTGGCAAAGCCTGCTCTGGATTTAGAGTAGAGAGGCAAGTGGTAGTGCTTGGTGAAAGTGTGCACTGAGCTCCAGGTTGCAGCTTCTAAAATGTCTTTGGTTGGTACTCCTCTGAGAAAGGCTGCTGCTCTGGTAGAATGTGGCCTAATGACCTTAGGGCACTGATTTGCCATGTTGTGCATAACAGAAACGGATGCAGTGTCTTATCCATTTTGAAATTGTCTGCTTTGTGATAGGTTTTCCTTGTGATCCTGCAGCATAGGCTACAAACAGTTGCTCAGTTTTTCTGAAAGCTTTTGTTTTGTCCAAATAGAATCATAGCTGTCTGTGTATATCCAAAGCATGCAGAAGTCTCTCCCCTTTATTCTGGGGGTTTGGGTAGAAAGTTGGTAAATGAATGGTTTGGTTCAGGGCCACATTGGAAACTACTTTTGGCATGAATGTTGGGTTTGTCCTGAGAGAAACCCTGTCCTGGTGAAAAATGATGAAAGGTTCCACAGCCATTAATGCCTGTAACTCTAATACTCTTCTTGCTGAGGTTATTGCTAGGAGTAGAGCTGTTTTCCATGATAAGAATTTTATATCAGCTATGCTGGCTGGTTCAAAAGGACGCAGTGTGAGTTTTTGTAAAACATAATTGAGATCCCAAGTTGGTACAGGTGCTCTCCTTGGGGGTCTTATGTTTTTTGCCCCTCTGAGGTACTGTCTTAGTAGAGGATGTGAAAAAATAGGAGGTTCCGTATTGTAATGAGCTGAAATGGCAGAGGCATGGATTTTAATTGATGAGAAAGATAGGCCTTTGTCCAGCATCTCAGGTATTGTAAAATCTGAGGTATATTTGGAACAAGTGGGTCTAGCCCTTGTGCCTGGTTCCAAGCACAGAATCTCTTCCATTTTTCTGCATAAGATTTCCTAGTGCTATGTCTCCTATAGGCCATCCATAACAGCTTTAGAGAGAGGTGCAGTCTGAGTGGCTACATTATCTGCCATGCTGCCAGATTTAAGGTTCTGAGTTGACTGTGCAGAATTTGATTGTTTTGTTGAGTCAGTAGATGAGGAATTGGAGGTAGAGGCCAAGCTGGGCCCTGAGACAAGCTCTTTAGGATTGGGTACCAGTGCTGGCGTGGCCAGTCTGGGGCAATCAAGATCATTTTTGGCCTTTCTTGTATGACTTTTAGGAGCACCTTGCTAAGAGGCATTGGAGGGGAAGGCATAGATGGTCAGAGCTTTCCAGCTGAATGATAGAGCATCCACTTTCCATGCTTGACAGTGATAAGTTCTTGTGCAGAATTTCTGTAGTTGGCAATTGTGAGGGGGAGGCAAAAAGATCTATGTCTGGGCGTCCCCATTTTCTTGTTATCATGCTGAACACCTGTGGATTTAGTTTCCATTCATGAAGATCCATGAGATTTCTGCTTAGTTTGTCTGCCCGTGTATTTTTTGTTCCTGGCAGGAATTGTGCCTGCAGATGTACCTGATAGGTTAGCGCCGTGTTCCACAATGTCATGGCTTGCCTGCATAGGGGGTAGGAATGTGTGCCCCCTTGCTTGTTTATGTACCACATAACTGTGGTATTGTCCATCTTTATTAGTAGTTGTCCTGGATGTAGTAGGTCCTTGAAAGCTGTCAGGGCATTCTGTACAGATAGCATCTTTCTGATTGATGTGAAGATGCATTTGTTCCTTGGGCCACGTGCCCTGAATACATTTTCCTGCCATATGTGCCCCCCAGGCATAATCCGATGCATCCATTGTTATTCTCTGCCTGGCTGTGGGAAAGGTGAAAGGCTGTCCCTTGTTGTGGTGACAGGCCTGGGACCACCAATCGAAACTCCCGTTGTAGGCAGGGAATTAAAATTATGATGGTCTCCAGGCTGTGACTATGTTGAGTCCAAACACTTTTTAGATACCACTGCAGTTTCCTCATATGCAGTCTTGCATATGGAATTAGTAGAATGCAGGACGCCATGAGGCCCAGGGCCTGCAGAATTTTTCTTGCAGGTAGCTGGGTCTTTGTTGCCATCAGATGAAAGTATTGAGTCAGTTGCCTTTGTTTGTCTGGGGTGAGATAAGCCATCTGGGCAGTTGTATTTAAGCTTGCACCCAGGAATATTATCTCTTGAGGGGGTACTAGTTTTGATTTCTTTTCGTTTACTGTGTACCCTAGGCAAATTAGTAATCTTTTTACAAATGCCAGATAGTAGAATGTCCTTGCTCTCTGCTTGAATAAGGCAGTCTCCCAAGCAGGGATATATTTGTATTACTTTTTGTCTGCAAAATGCAATTACTGGTGCCAGGCATTTTGTGAAGACCCTGGGCGCAGTAGATAAGCCAAATGGCAGTGCAGAGAATTGGTAATGCATTGAGCCAGCTATGAATCTGAGGTATCTTCTGCAAGTTTGTCTGATTGGGACATGCAGGTATGCCTCTTTGAGGTCCAAAGTAACTAGCCAAGCCTTCTTGCCTAGCATGGGCAGAAGCTGCTGTAGTGTTAACATTTTGAATTTTGGAACATCCAGGAAAGTATTTAGGATTGACAGGTCCAGTATTGGTCTCCAGGCTTTGTCTTTTCTGGGTACTAAGAAAAGTCTTGAGTAAAATCCTTGCCCCTGTTCTTGCTGTGGTACTCTTTGAATAGCTCCCATGTCCATGAGAGCAGCAATTTGTTTTTGCTCCTCTGCCCATTGGTTTTCTGGCAGGTCCGGCATACCTCTTGATTTTGGAAGCGTGTGACAGTGGAACCTGTAACCCTGAGAAACAATATTAGGTACCCATTTGTCCTGGGTGATTATGTGCCAATTTTTTGAGAAAAGTGCTAGCTTTCCCCATAGGGGTGCTGCCAAAAGGTAAGTGCTTGGCATCTATAGAGGGAAGTCATTGGGACTGTTTCCTATAAGGTTGTGATTTGTCTTCCCCTCCTTTGGGGGCTGAAGCACCCCATTGTTTAGGCCTGTAGGAGCCTTGGGGCTGAGATCTGCCTCTTGGGATGTCTGTATTGGCCTTTTTGTGGTCTGTCTGACACCAGAAAGGACCAATTTTTTGTAGGCCAGTTTCTGCTAAACCTAGGTGTTTGAACCTGTAAGAAATCCTTTACTGTCTACATTGATTTTGCTTTATCCTCCATTTTCTTTAACACCTCTTCTGCCTTAACACCAAACAAAGTATCATGCTGTAGTGGAGCATCCAATAATTTTACTTTAACATGGTCAGGTAAATTTTATTCTTTCAACCAAGCATGCCTTCGAATAACAGAGCCTGTAACTGTGGCTCTACAAGAAGCCTCTAATGAATCAAAACCACATTGTAAATTATGCTTTCCCACTTGTTCAGCTGCATGCAATACATCCTGCATTTCCTTACTGTCAGGACTTTGAGTTTGAAACCATCTTCTGCTTTAACAATGACATGAGATACTGTTGATACTTAAGCATGTGAAACTGGCAAATTAAAGCCCTTACAGCTAAAGTAGCAGAAGTGTAAACTTTTTTCCCCCATCTGCCCAGAGCTCTGGAATCCCTATCCGAGGGGACAGGGTTTTTAGCAGTGGAAGCCTTAACCCCTTTAGGACCCTGAGAAATTGTTTCTGTATCTGCAGCAGGGTTTTTGTAAAGAAATTTATGAGAGTCAGGGACCCTTTAGTACCTGTTGGGCTTGACTGGTGCAGGGGGTAAAGAATCAGGAGTCAAACTGGATTCAGAGAAAACATCATCAACAATATCAAGCACAGGGGGAATAGCCAGGGGCCTGTGCTGGGGCAATAAAAGAAAGTCCCTGAGACTTTTTCTTGGATTCTGAATAATCTTGGCTCTCCCAATGGAAATGCGCCCTCATGGTGTGCAGGGTTTCCCCAAAAGAATAATCCTCAGGCGGAGAGGCTGAAGGTATAAACTCTTCTGCATCAGAGTCCTCATAGGGAGGGAGAGAGTATCCCTGATCAGAAGAGGAATCAGAAGAAATAGAAACCTGGTCAGAGGAATCATAGTCAGTGTCTTGCCTAGGCCTTTTGTCAGGAGGGGGATGGGAACCCCTGATTAAAGTAATTAGGTCTTCGGCCATTTTAAGCATCTGTTTCTTTGGCATGGATGACTGTTCAGTAGAATGCTGTACTTGTTTCCTTGTCTTTAATGGTGTTTTTAACTTTGCCTTGGCTCCTATAGTGGGCTTAATTGTAAGCTGTGAAGGTCTAAAAACACCCTCAGAAGCCGATGCCTGCTCAGCGGCTCCAGACCCATCTGAGGGAATAGTTTCCGTAGGCCTCAGTGTCTCCACGTGGCTGTCGTATACGGCCTGTGGCTCTGAGGTAGCGGGTGTCAGGGGCTGTGAAAGCGCCTCACTGAGAACCGGCGACTGGCCTAGAAGAGGCTTCGTCATCGGTTTTGGACCTCGGATGCCTGTCCTTTTCTTTGTCTTTGCGTTTTTTATAAATTCCGGTCGTCGGTTGTTCCAATGGCATTATGTAATTAAACATTCGGCCAAAATAATGTAAAGCAAAATCAAACCGACATTTTATAGTGCGTTTGTTGAATCTAACACAAAACTGACAACTAGTAACGTCGTGGTCAGGGCCTAGGCAAAGAATACAGTAAGAGTGAAAGTCCTTATGAGGTATTTGCTTCCCACAAGAAATACAATTATTAACTTTTACTGACATCGGGCTGGAGCAAGAAAAAGTTTCCCCAACAGGGTACTTATTTATTGAAGACTTCGGTTCTGAAACTCAATTTTGAAAATCTCAGGAGTCGGCCGACCGGCACTTGCGAACTGCTTTTGCTTCGAGCACTGCTCGGCAAGAAAGACTGAAGAAAATGGCGTCGGTTGCATCTTTTATAACCCTGGCGCACTGACATCAGGGAAGAGGTGACAGCAACCGACGCCGGACCAAGACTTTGGAACTCAGGCCGACTGCGGGTAGCCTGCCAGCGGATAACCCGAGTGTAATGACTGCAACAGTGAAACACGATGAACATCAAATGTCGTCTAAAGATACTCTCGACCAAAAGGCCGCAGACGTAGCCATGGAACTTGTTGAGTGAGCTTTAACCTGACCTGGAGGAGACAAACCTTTATCCTTGTAGATCTGAAGGATACAAAGTGAGATTCACCTGGCAATTGTCACCTTGGAAATAGGTTTACCCAAAAAAGGTTTAGAAAAGGACACAAACAGCTAGTCAGATTTTCGAAAAGTTTTGGTCCTGTGCAAATAGAATCATAACTGTCTATGAACATTCAACAGATATAACTTGTATTCAATTGTGTTTGTAAAACTTTGAAAGAAAACAGGTAAACTGATAGTTTGATATTAACCTCCGATGCTACTTTTGAAAGAAAGGAAGGATTGGTGTGAAGGGAAACCCTGTCCTTGTGGAAAATCATGTATGGGACTTTGATAGACAATGCCTGAAGTTCTGAAACCCTCCTAGCAGCGGTGATAGCCACTAGGAAGGCTGTCTTCCAAGACAAAAACTTAAGATCTGAGGTAGCTACAGGTTCAAAAGGAGGAGCAACCAATGCTTGAAGTACCATAACAAGGTCCCAAGGGGGGAATGGGATCTTTGACCGAAGGACGCAAGAGAAAGGCACCTTTGAGAAAGGCTTTGCACAATCTGGAAGAGGCCAAAGAAGCAGAGTTCTCACCCACGTGAAAATGAGAAATGGCAGCTAATTGAACCTTGACCATAGACGAACTAGCTCTTGGTTGAAAAATATTTGCCAAAAAGTCAAGGATAGCCGGAATGGGAGCTGTGATAGGATCTAAGCTCCTTTGAGAGGCCCAAAATGAAAAACGCTTCCATTTGCTGCGATAAATCTTCCTGGTGGACGACTTTTGAGCTGCCACCAGAATAGACATGACCGAAAAAGACAGGAGTCCTAGCAATTAATGGAACTGGAGCATCCATGCTGTGATCCTCAGACTGTCCACATTCAGATGAGAGACCTTTGAGGGGTGTGAAATGAAATCCTGAATGGGATCCAAGATCCAAGGAGGAGCCAAAAGATGAGACCAAAGTAAGGGAAACCCATACATGATGAGGCCAAAAAGGGGCAATGAGGATCATTTTGCTCCCCAGTTGACAAGTCTTCTGTAGGAACTTCGGAATAACAGGTACAGGAGGATAAGCATAAAGAAGACTGGGTGGCCAAACAAGGACCAGAGCATCTCTGGGTGATTTCCCCAGCGGAAGGGGGGGGTTCAGAGCGAAGAGATCGCAGCAAGGCCGACGCCACTCTAAAAAGATCTGCTCCTCTACTGAAGGATTCAGAGACCACTCGTAAGGCATCAGAATAGTCTGGCTTAGTCTGTCCACCAGAATGTTGGACTACCCTGAAATATGCCTTGCTACCAGAAAACAACCAATGGAGATCGCCCATTCCCAAAATCTCACTGCCTTGCGACAAAGGGGGTAAGATCTGGTTCCTCCCTCTTTGTTGCTATACCAGACCACCGACATGTTATCTGAATGGATTGCAATGGTTCCCAGAGGTAGAAAGGCATGAAGGGCCTGCAACACTAAAAGGATCACCCTCATCTCCAGAATGTTTATATGCAAACTGATGTCGATCGGGGACCACATGCCTTGGACGGTCCTTCCCAAACAATGCCCCCCCAGTTGGGAGGCATCCATGGTCACTGTGGCTTGGGCAGGGGCTGGAACAAAAAGCTCTCCTTCCAAGATTTCCGAAGACTGCATCCACCATAGAAGAGATGACCTGCAGACTCTGCTGATTTGTATTGGGTGTGAAAACGGAAGATCCAACCAACCACTGCATTGCTAAAGTCCACTGTAGTACGTCCATGTGTAAGCGAGCGCATGGAAGAAGTGTTATCGTCGCTGCCATAGAACCTAGAGCCCTTAAAACAGACTCTACTGCGGGAAGATGAGATCGGTAAATGAAAGCGGCATGCATACTTAAATTTCGAACTCTCTCCAAGGTCAGGAAAACTTTTGCTTGTAACGTGTCTATCCGTGCTCCTACGTATTCTATAACCTGGACAGGGTTCAGAAGAGATTTGGCTGTGTTGATTGTAATCCCCTAGATAGTGTGCAAGACATAGGAAATAGTCTCTCGTCCGACAAAATAGACGCTTGGTGGGAACAATAAGCAGCCAATCGTCCAGGTAAGGGTAGACCTGAATTCCCTGATGCCTCAGGTGAGCCGCTATTACTTCCATGACTTTGGTGAACACCCTGGGGGCTGTGTTGAGACCAAAGGGTAGGGCTTGAAACTGATGATGACTGGCTCCTAGCCGGAAGCGGAGAAACCTCCTGGAGCTTCTGTGCATTTTTATGTGACAGCACGCGTCCTGGAAGTCGAAACAGCACATCCAATTGCTCTCTTGCAGGTACGGCAGGATAGACTGTAAGGTGACCATCTGGAACATTTCTTTGGCAACTGACAGGTTCAGAGTAGACAGGTCCAGAATGGCCTTAAGCCCCCCATCTTTTTTTGGCACCAAAAACAACCTGGAGTAGATGCTCGATCTGGACTGATCTGGGGGAATGGGCATGATGGCTCATTTCTTTAGCAGCTTGAAAACCTCTAGCACTGCTGCCTCCCTTTGCGTGGGTGGTATGCCTGGAAGGTGTTTGTAAGGTGTAGGGAGAACCACAAATGAGACTGAATAGCCTCTGGAAATTATTTGAAGCACCCAATGGTCTGATGACACAGACTCCCATGCCGCCAGGTGCAACATCAGGTGACCCACGACTGCCTCCAGAGCAGTCGGGCAACCCCTTAGGGCTGCTGCGCAGGCCTGCCAGAATGTATTCAAGACCCAAAATTCCTTGGACCCCCCCCCCCTCTGCCTCTGGGCTGGTGTCTGTCCTGTCCCCCCTCTGCCTCTAGGGTAAGAAGGGCCATGAGTGTCCTGGGAATACTGAGACTTCCAGAGCCATGTCGTTCTTTTGCCCTCGCTGATTCCAGGAAAAGGATCTTTGAGGGTTAGAGAAGTGGATTCCGATGGCAAAAAGCGTCTTCCCATCTTTCTCACTCTGGACCAAGGTGTCACGGATGGTCTTACCAAACAGGAAAGAGCCATCATATGGGGCATTCACAAAAGACGCCTTGAAGGGTTTCCGTAAACTGACACAATCTGAGCCAGGGTTACGCCTCATGGACATGCCTGACCCAGCCACCCTAGCCGCTCCCTAGGTCGTGTGAGAGAGAAGTCGCACAGACATATTTGAAACCAATGTCAAGGTAGCCATCCTCCCGGAGAATGTAGCCCTGTCCTCCTGCGACATGGACTTTGGGGGAGACTCAGCCAGTTCCTTAACCAGGACGCACTGTAGTCGGGTAACATGGGCCAGATAGTTCAGTGCCCTGATAGAAAAGGTCGCTGACTCATAAATCCCCTTCCTAGGTGATCCATCAATCCTAGACTCATGGTCAGGAGGGTGGACCAAGGAACTCTCCTGAGCTAGTTCCTTTTTGGTGGCGGCTGCTACCACCATAGCGTCTACCGGGGACCCTTTATGCCAAGCCGGTCTGTCTGCAGGGGGACTCAATATTTTGTCTGGGCATTTAGGGATCAATTCCACAGTGTCTGGTTCCTTCCCAGCTCTTGAGGTGACTAAGTCCACTAATGGATTCGCGGGAGGGTACACCCAGGAAGTAGATGGGCCCGTGCCGAAAGCCTGCAGGAACACCGATTCATCCGAGGAAGGTTTGGGGATGGACCAACCTTCCCGCTGGCGCAAGATTTCCATGAAGTCTCCAAAGGAGACATCTTTGGGAGGTGATCTGGAAGAACCATCATCCAAATCAGTGTTCTCAGTGAGGGACTCCGGGGAGGAGTCCAAGTGTCTCCTCTTGCACATATGCTTGCAAAGAACCTCTCTGGTGGGGCTTTCCGAAGGGAGCTCGCAAACTACTTGTTGTTCCTCAAGGGGAACCGCCTGGGGCTCCTCGATCATGGGCTGTCCCTTTGGTAAAATGATGAGATTCACACACACAAAGCAGAGGCAGTCAAGACGGAGTCCGAAGATATACTCAGGGGCCTTGATCCATTGGAGAGAACCCTTTCCACAATGTCGAATGCCGAGGGAAAGCGAGCTTCCTGGGAGACCATTAAGGGAACCGTTCTCCTCAGATCAGATGCGGGAATTGGAGCCGGGCCCAAAGTAGATGGAGCTCAGAGGAGGTGGCTGTGACCAGACAAGGTCAGAGCCGACGGAAAACACTCCAACCCCTCAGATCTGAGAGCTACTCGGATCCTAACTAATCGGATCAGACACACTCCAAGCAGCTGCCGGCTTCGAGGAAACGGGTACCATTGGAGCCGAACCCCTGACTAGGGGAGCTCTCGCATCCATGTACTCCAGAACTAGGGGTCAGATCGGAGAAGGAGATATATGTGTAAAGAAGGGAAGCGAGCCCCTCTTCCAGAGGGAGAGGGGGTCGGCAAGACTCCCATCTGAATATGTGTGCGAATAAATCTCAGCATCATTTTATCCATGTCTACTTTGGAGAAGCTGTGTGTTACTGTGATGAAACCATGGACTCCGACCTGGCGGGTCGAAGAATCGAGGCTCTAGAAGGTGGTCAGGACGACTCTGGCTCTGGAGAAAATATAGGAGATTGGAGCCGAGGGGGGGACACGGTGCCTAGACTGAATTTTGGTGGGAGGCCCGGTCAGAGCCGAAAGATCCAGGGACCTCTTTCTTTTATCAGATCTATGCTCTTGCTCCTTCTTTCTGCCTTTTCTACGCTCCCCTTTCACAGGCTTAGAGACAGGAGGATGAGTCCCAGCCTGGTAGGGAGGAGAAGCAAGGACCACAGAAAAAGGAGAGGTGGTCACAGCCGCAGCTGTAACTGAAGCAGAAGAGGCGACCGCCTCTGTAGAAGGGAGCAGGCCCTTCATAACTAGTTTCGCCATTCGATCCTTAAGGGCACGCGGGTTAAAACCCACGCAAATACTGCAGTCCGTAGACAAATAGGCAGCACCCAAACAAAGCACACAAAGAGTGTGGCTGTCAGCAGGTGACAGTTTGTGGCCACACTCAGTGCATCTTTTAAAGACCTGTTTAGAAAGATCAGTCATAACTCACTAAACAAGAAAAGATTTTAAGAGAGACACTCCACTCACCACACACTCAGAACCCACAAGCACACAGATGCTGAGGGGGGAGGGAAAAAGTCTTAACTGCTACAAACTACCTAAAACTAAGGCAAAAGTACCTACACTCAATGCACCAGCGAAGGGGAGGAAGGGAGGAAACCTAAGCTACCAGCACACACACAAAACACTAATAAACTTTTCAAAAAAAAAATACTCACAACCTGGAGATCAAGAATCACAAAGCGTTGGAAGCCACGGCAAACGAGATCTGGGGGTTGGAAGGTAGTGGTGGTGTATTATGGGTAGGGGAGGAGCTTGGGGCAGATGCTTGTGAAGTTGCCAGCTCGGATCCGATACCCACAGGTTGAAGACGAAATGAAGTAAACTACTTCAGATCAAATGTATAACCAAAGTGTTAGGCTGGCACACATTCTATTCTCACAGCGTACAGCAAATAAACACTGCAATACTACAGCGGCAGGGGTACTTTCTCAGTCTTACACTGACTGTATAATCAGTACTGCAGAAGGGGCTAAAATAGAGCTACAGGAAGAAAAATATCTCATTCATTCTTGACAATACTCATAGGGGGAGGGGAAAACAGGTATTAGTGCATTAGAAATACTGGTAAACAGATTAAACCTGACAGTATAAGATATTTTTACAAGTTGCTAATAGCTATTATGCTAGTTATTATTGTATTGTTTATTATTAAATTGTATTTACAACCTGTTAAACTGTAAAGCTATACAAGAGAGAGTAAAATATGTAAAACATGAAAAAATGAGCAAGACTGGTCACTGTTTTTAATATGTTTTTGGCAAGACAATGTTTGTATGCAAAAGCATGAATGTTTTTAATTGTCGGGTATGTAAGTTGCCTCTGGTGGCAATTCCACTAAATATTCCTAAAAAGACAAAGATTTTGCTTGATGTTAATGTTACTAAATTTGTAGATTTGACTAAATGTACTTTAAAGTCTTTGTATGTACAAATACAGAATAATTCAATACAAATGAAATGTAAAAAAAAAATGGGTCCAGGGTACCTACTAGATTGAAATGCATAAGCAGCAAACAGTCTGTGCAGATACATACTGTATAGGACACATTGTAAAGTAAACACTGGTTTTAAGTTGCAGCTTTATTACTGGTTTTTGGACCACCATTTTATCTGTACTAGCATTGGTTACCCAGTTAGAGGAAAATTATATTAAAATATTGTACTCATACAGCTAATGAACTAATATGCAAATAGCATTCTTCAGTGTATAAACCATGTTTTGTTTTAAATCTTCAAGTATTAAAAGCCCAGTTCAGTACTTTAAGATGTTCACTTCACTGTAAACCAAGATGTTAATGGGTAGTTCAGAAATATGGCCACAATGTTATGGTTAAAATGACATTGAAACTGTATATTTTTAGCACTAAATAATGTTTGCAGTAGCACTCAGTTCTCGTCTCTTACAGATATTAGTCTATCTCTAATCGTTTGATATAAATTGATTAATCAAAAAACAGTCAATTCAACAGCTGCAAAGAGTTAATGGAACAGTTCTAAGTCAAATTAAATTCTGTGATTGTAAAAGAATAAATTAATCAAGTTAAAAAATAAAACTAAAGTAGACAGCTCATAACTGATAAAATATTTCACAGAATGGTCTGCAAAAGAAAAAGTTAGATGCATTCAGTTTTAGTAGTAATACTTGATATCACTGTATTAACTATGTAGAATTGCATTTTGACTTGTATCAAAAGAAGACTAAAGGTTTTGTTTCTTTGTGTTTTCTGTATAATCTGACAAAAGATACATATTAATATAAATTGTTTTAAAAATAAGAGGGAATTGTTAGAGTGTATTTAACAGTGAATAAAAGATTGAAATTAATTCTGCTACAAATAAGCAAAATAAACAAGGTATAAAATAAAGCTTGCCTGCAATATGTGATTAGCAACCATACTAAATGACTGTGCCTTGAAAAATAAGGAATGGACGTGTTTCCTTACAAACTCAGCAAAAATGTAAAAAAACCAATTCTGTATGTATTTCACACTATCAAGAAAGTTGACCTGCTTCCTTAAAGAATGGACATGCTACTAATAAGAAAACAATCTGTACACGTGTTTTTATCATATGACATTAAGCAAGACGTTTGAATGGACATGCTTTCATCAAGTCAGCATTTGTACAAGATGTTTCCTTAAAAGACAATGTCAGCATTGTTTCTCTACAGGATAAAAACATATTTTCCTGCAAACATCAGCAAACAGATGTTATCATGCAAAGTCCAAAATAGAATACCAAGAAGAAAAGCAGGATGTAAAAACACTATAAAAAGACTATAGCAAATTAAATTGTTAGGAGAGATATTTGGGTAGGAACACACTTGTTCTGAGGTAATGTAATATCTTTTATGCTGATCGAGAAGTAAAGTGGTACAGCATAACTCAAGCTGCAACAGTAGCACATGTGGTTTGTTATAAAAATAAGTTATTTATTAGTTACTGCACTTAAAGTAACAGAGTGTTGTGCTGCAAAGTATGTTTTTCCATCAGTGTACATTCTGCAAGTTTCTGTGTGCAAGAGACTGTGAATGCAACTATAACTAGGCTTTGATTTCAGCAGAACTCAGCCAACAAGACCTAGTGTCTGAAGAAGACTTTGGTTCCAGCATAGTAAGCAGCCCCTTCATAATTAAATTTAAACAAATGTCCTGCTGCTGACCCCTCTGTGGTGTCTTTAGCCTCTGATAAGCCATCTCAATTGCTTCCTTCTTCCAAGTTACTGCCTTCTGACAAGGACAGCAGAACCATAGACAGGCTGGGTAACAAAGTCTATATTTTAGATACCCTAGCTTTTAAGGCTATTAATTATCAGACCCATATATCTAGGTATGTGTTGGCTCTTCTTTCTCAGACTTGTCAGTTTTTTTCTGATCTTCCAGACTCAGAGTAAATCTTCTGCTCTTTCCTTGATAGGGACTTCCTCTCAAGTAGTTTTTCATTCCATCAAATGTAGTTATGAAGCAGCAGATGCCTCTTCTAGGACTTTTGCTTTTGATTCAGTACTGAGGAGGTATTCTTGGCTTAGGCATCAACCTTTACATGATATTAAGGCTAAGTTGATGGATGCTCCTCTGGATAACAAACTTTCGTTTGGGGAAGTGGCTGCTGGTTTGTCAAAATCTCTTTGGGACAAGGGGAAGGCCCTACAGGAGCTTAAATATGTCCGCTTCTCCTATGCCTAAATTTCAGAGAAACCATCCTTCTAAGCCAGCCTTTGTAGGCAATCTCACCCTCCTGCTAAAGGTAAAAAGGGTGGTTAATGGGCTCTTCCTGCTAAGGTCACTCAGACTGCAGGGATTCTAAAGTCTTCCTTTGCTGACAAGCCAGGTGCTGTTTGACTATCCACCTGTTCCCAGCCATATTCCTCTTTCTCTTCGCCTTTCTCTTTCTCCTCCTATTTGGCTTAGAATCTTGGGTTCTGTCAATCATTCGTCAGGGGTACTTAATAGTGTGGATTTCCAGTCCTCCTGCTATGGGCATTCCTCAGCCACCTCGGGAACAACTTCCCTTTTTACCAGAGTTTCTTCAAGATCTCTTGTCTCAGGGTACTATTCAAGAGGTGCCTGCATCCTAAAGGTGGAAGGGGTCTTGTACCCAGAAAAGAAGGTACCTGGACACCGGTTCTAGACCTCTCTCATCTCAACACTTTCCTGAAGGTGCCTCCCTTTCAGATGCTCTCCCTTCAAAACCTATTTCCTCTCTCGCTGCTTCAAGCCTTTCTGGTGTCTGTGGATCTCAAGAATGCTTATCTCCATATTCTGATCCATCCTCTCTTCAGGAAGTTTTTGTTTTTTTCTGCTGCTTTCTGGCAATTTCAGTGCTGTGCTTTGCCCTCTGGCCTTTCTAATGCCCCAAGGGTGTTCACCAAACGCATCACTCCTGTGATTGCTTTCTGTAGGCTTCAAGGGATCCAAATATTTCCTTATTCGACAACCTGCTGATTCAGGCATCCTCTCCAGAGGTCCTTTTGCAAAACCTTCATTTTACTATTTCTCTTCTTTAGAGGCTAGGGTTTACAATAAACTTCAAAAAGTCTTCCCTGACTCCTTCTCAGTATCATGTCTTTCGGGGTTGCAGGATTCAGACGGTGCCAATGCTGACATCCATGTCTCCTCCAAAGGCCTTAACTCTCATTTCTTAGTTTCAAAATCTTCTTCCCTGGCCTCGATTACAGTCAGGGAGTTTCTGAGAGCTGAGTTTCACAGCTTCCACCATTTCTATGCTCCCTCTAACCAAACTCTACATGAGGAAATTCCAGTGGTTTCTGAAGTCAGTGTAGCTTCAATATGCACATCCTCTAGACTTTGCAGTTCTCTCTTGGCTCAGGAAGGAACTTTTATGGTGGATTCAGCAGTTCTCTCTGAATCCAGGGCTCCCTTTTCATCCTGCTCTTTCCTTTCGGGATCTGTTCACAGATGCTTCAGATGTGTGATGGGGAGTAATATTTGGCTCCCTGATGGTTCAGGGAGTGTGGTCACCTTGTCAGCAGGAGCACATCAACGTCAAAGAGAGGAGAGCTCTTAGGCCTGAAGAACCAGCATGTCACCCTCTCTTCTCTCTGGGGCCTCTCAAAGTATTCACAGACAATACCATAGTTATGTGGTATATCAACAAACAGGGGGGAACAAGATCTTACCTTTTTTGGCAACTAGCACTTCTGGTATGGGATCTGGCTGTCAAGTATCAATTGATTCTTCAGGCAGTTTATATTCCATCAGGTCAGAACATTGTGGCAGACATTCTGCGCAGGTCTTTCACTCAATCCCAAAAATAGATGCTTCACAAGGATGTGTTTCTGGACATTGTTTACCAGTGGGATACTCCCAAGTAGATCTCTCCGTCTTCCCTCTAAAACGGACAACTTCCTCTGTTTTGTGCCAGAGTCCCAAGTCTTCTGGCATAGGAGCAGGATGCCCTCTCATTTTCTTGCAAGGGATGTTTCTTTTGCATTCCCTCCCCTTCCTCTCATTCCGAAAGTCCTGTTCTAGATTCAGCAGGACACTCCCAAAATCTAGTTGGTGACTCTCCTTTGGTCATGACAGCACTGGTTCCCTCTATGCTTGCATCTAGCCAAGGGAAATCATCACAAGTTACCTCACAGGGTGATATACTCACACAACACAAGGGATCTCTCATCCATCCCCACCTGTCTGTGCTTCAACTGACACTGTGGGTGATAGGGTTTTGATCCCTCATAGACACCTTTTTCTGAAGATGTGCTGCAGGTCCTGCAGGAGGCCATGAAACCTACAACTAGAAAATTCTACTTATCTAAATGGCACAGGTTTTCTATTTGGTGTCTTTCTCTTGACCTGGACCTACTTACTGTAAATGCTCCTTTGGTTCTATCTTATTTGTGCAAGTTGCTCAATGCTGGTTTGGCCTATTCTTCTATTGAAGCCCACTTATCAGCTCTTTCTGCTTGTCTGCCTTTAACTCCTCTGTTAGCTTCTAGATTTGAGGATAAGCAATTTCTTAAATGCATCCTTAATATTAGACCTTAAAGAAGCCTGTTCCTCCTCACTGGGATCTTGATTTAATTCTGGAAAATTGACTCAGGCTCCTTTTCACCTTGCTGTTTCACCTTCCTTGCAGCATTGTTCTTGGAAGACAGTTCTTTTGTTGGCTCTTATTTCTGCCAGATGGATGTCTGAGTTGTAAGCCCTTATGGCTTTGTCTGCCTTTTCTGACCATGAGGACAGGGTGTTCTTGCGTACTAATCCTTCTTTTATGCCTACAATGGTCAATGAGTTGTCAATCAGTCTATTAATCTGCCTACTTTTTTCCCCTCTCCGCAATCTGACAGTGAGAGGGTGCTGCACACCTTAGACATGGATAGAAAGCTTAGATTTTATTTAGATAAGATTAAAGCTATCAGAAAATCTGATCAGTTATTTGTTTCCTTTCATCCTAGGTCTATAGGATTGGCTGTTCCAAAGCAAACTATTTGTACTTGGATTTCAAACATTTCTTTTTGTTACACTTTTCATGGCAAGAGCCTTCCTTCTTTTGTAAAGGCTCATTCTGCTAGAGCGGTGGCTTCTTCTGGTGCTTTAGGGCTCAGACACATTCTACTCGAAGCAGCTACATGGACTTCTGTGCATACTTTTACCAAACACTACAAGCTGGATGGTATTTCCAGAGCTAATGCTGGTTTTGTTAATGCCATTCTTCATGGTTTCTTAAGAGGGCTCTACTGCTGCTTCCTCCTCCCAAGTTTCTTCTTGAGCTTTGGCACTCTCCCATGAGTTCTTAGTACTGCAACGGTGACAGCTGTGTAAAATCTTAACATAATGGTAGATGTTCTTGCCTTCACCGTTGCAGTACTCACTCCCTCCCTCCATCCCCCTAGACTTTTTTCCTTCCTGGATGTGCAGGTGTTCTTAGGTTTTCACTGGGGCAATCAGTTCTGAGGATGGTATGCCTGAATGTCACCTTTATGCCCTATGCTACGCGAGAAGCATTTAAGTGATGTTCAGCATACCTTAAAGCAACTGTAGGCTTTGGTAGACTGGCTGGATGATGGGCTTCCATGGCAGGGAATCCGCATGAGTTATGAATACTGCAGCAGTCAAGGGAAGAACATCTATCATTATGGTAAGATTTTACAGAACTGTACTTTTCTTTACATAACTGTACTATGGCCTTCCTTAATCAATGCTACAGTATTCCTTATAATAAGGAGAGCATTATAGCTACTGTAAAGAATGGGAAGAGGAGGAGAAATAGCAGAACCTTCCAAACACCCATGGAGGATGGACCTAGCAAATTCGCTCTGGCCATTGAAATTACAAGCTTAGTAAAAGTATGCACAGAACACCAGGTAGCAGCTTCCAAAATGATCTAACAAAGACCGTTAAAAAAGGTCCAGAACAGGCAATTGCCCTTGCAGATTGAACACGAACAAAGTAGAAAGCTGACTGCCATGAAAAGAATAACAAAATGAATGGCTTTAGAAATACAAAAAGAAATGGCTTGCTTAGAAACTGCCAAACTTAAGGTCTTGATCTGAAAAGAAACAAAATGTTGCTCAGATTTCTTAATATCTTAGTTTTGTCTAAATGAATTTGCACAGACAGCTCTAATATTACAGAGCAGAGAATTCCTTAACTACTATTTTGAGGGAGAAATAAAGAAGATGGATGGTTTAATTCAAAGACACATCACTGACCACTTAAGGCATAAAAGTAAGATTGGTTCAAAGAGAGACTGTCTCTATGGAAAACTAGAAAAGGAGAGCTGCCATATGGGCCTGAGGTTCAGAGATTCTTTTGGCAGACGTCAGAGCCACCAACAAGACAGTTTTCCTGTACACAATTTTAAACAGGAAAAACCTGCTGATTCAACGGTGACTGAATTAACTTTTTAGCAACAAAATTCAGGTCCCAAGAAGGAGAAATGGGTTTTCTTGGAAGTCTAATATGAAGGGTGTCTTTGAGAAACTGTTTAACCTCAAACAAGGAGTAAAGTTGTGGATCTAGATGAAGACAAAAAGAAATGGCTGACAAATTTTTTTTTTTTTTTAAAGCTAGAGTATGCCAAACCAGAACTGAGCAACTCACACAAATAAGAAGAAAGAGTAGGACTACCCACCAAAAGAAAGTCTTGTTCATTATTGTGAAACTAAGAAGAAAATCGTTTCTACTTAGAAACACAAGATTTTATGGAATTCTGCAAAACGTGAAGTATGTCCTTAGAAAACTGGTGCCTGAAAGGAATTAAATAAAACGCGTACCACCCAACGAGTCAACTGCAGTGTGGATGTGAGCAGATCCATCCTCTGGGGTAACTTATGATGACTGAAAGAGGCAACAATAGTGTCTTTGCCAAAAGGGGTCACTAACAAGATGTTTTGGCCTGTCCCATATGAAACTGTGTACAACCTTCAGCAATCGAGGAAGTGGGGGAAAGGCATATAGGAACATCCCTTTCAAAGAAAAAAATATGGTATACAACTTCAAACCAGTGGACTTGACAGTCTGGAACAGAGCTTGGGGAGTTGTCTGTTCAGAGAGGAGGCAAAAATATCTAGTTAAAGAGTACCCCACCCTTTTAAGAAAGACACCAAGTCTTTTTTTTTTTTTTTTTTTTTTTTTTTTACAGGAACTATATGCCAATGTGAAGGGGCATGGGCCAAATGATGATCACGTTTTTGTTACCATGGACACTGAATCCCTGTCCACTGTTATTATGAACACCTGGGGTATTGACAATATCAGGGAATTTTTGGTAGTAGGGAGGTGTTTGCCTCATGAAAACATTGACTTGGTCTGTACATTGTTGGAGATCATTTTAAAAAATATTATTTTTGTTTTTAATAATGAATTATTTTTGCAGAAGTTTGGCGTGGTTATGGGCACAGCTTGTGCCAGTAGCTGTGCCAGCCTAGCATTGCTACAATGGGAAGAGAGTGAAGTGCTGTATAATGACTTTTAAAGGTATGTGGTATGGTACACTCTATTTGTGGATGATATATTCTTTTTGTGGAATGGTTCAACTAAGTTACTTTCTCATTTTATAGAGTATTTATCTAATACTACGACTTTTTTGAGATTCACATACAAGTATTCTAAAGATGAGGTAGACTTCTTGGGTGTTACTGTGAGAGTCTGATTTAGGGAATCTGCAAACTAGTTTATATAGGAAGCCGAGTAGAAAGAACTCGCTTTTACATAACAATAGTATGCATCTAAGGTATGTTAAGAATGTACTTAGGGGTCAGATTTTGAGAGTGATGCCGCTGCATAATGAGGATATGCAGCTTATGGTAGCCCTTGAGAATCTTAAGGGTGATTTTTTTGAAGAGAGCATATTCCGAGAAAGAAACTGATGATAATATTACTCAGTTACTGAGTGAGAGGAATACTAGAGGCCAACAATACTTTTCTGAGCAATCCCCTGGAGATAGGAGCGAACAAGAACAAGTTGAATTTGGAAAGGTGAGGGTTCCTATGACTTCAAGTGATATCGATGTTTTCTGTGCCATCATAAAAAGGAATTTGGGTACATTAAAAGTATCTGAGGAACTTAGGTTGTGAGTGAGAGACCTATGTTTTCTTTTAAGACTAATTTCTCACTAAAAAGGCAGTTATGCTACAGGTCAGGAATGGCTAGATCAGCTTCTGTATCACAGAGACAATGGACGTGCCCCTGTAGAAGCTGTAGTACCTGTGATTGTATCTCTACAGGCATGAGGTTCATAAATGTACAGACGGGGCAATGGTATGCAGATAGTAAAACTAGGAATGCAGTGTATTTTAGTTTCTGTGTGGTCTGCTTTGCATTTTATGTAGGTAAAATTAATCGGTGTCTGAGGGAACGTATTCAAGAACATTTGAGAGACATAAGGAATAAGAGAGATAGTAATGCTTTAGCATGCCATATTAAAGCCAGTGGGCCCCAGCATAAGTTTAATTTTTTTGTGATAGAAATTGTGAAGGACAGTGTTGGGGGGGGGACATCAAGAATAAGACAGAGTTGGCCAAACAAGGTGGATTCTGTTTTTTTTTAATGCAGCTAGGGCACCTGGAATCAATGATATGGTGTCTCTTAAACCCTTGCTGTGTGCACGTGCACTCCCCCCACTGAAGCTTTTTAAATTGATATGCATTAGTCAAATTTTTTGCATAATGTTTATGAGACGATATGTGTGTCTTTAAGAGAGCTGCATGTTTAATTGCTTTGTTTAATTGGATGCATTTTTAAACAGGGAGCAGGTGCTGTTAGTGTGAGTCTGAAAAAGCGAAAGTTCAGCCGTGAAAGCGTTTACTCATTTTTTTTTACATTAAAGTTATTTTTGATTTAAGCCATGGTGATTCTGTTTTGATTTTTTATTTTTGTGTAACTGTAAAAACCTCCTGAACAGAAAGTGAATAGGGATATGTAGTTTTTGTTTTGTGTACTACTACTTCCTTCTACAACGGGCCATCCCACCCGAACCTGGCCAAACCTCATTGTAGGAATATTTCAGCATCTTCAGGATTCGACACTTTTTCCAGTCCTGGTAGCAGTGTGCATACAAGTATTGGGTATTTTTTATCCTGGGACTTGTGCACCCAACTGTCTTTTTTATTTTTTTAACCTTCCTCTCACCATTATATATGCTATATAAAACAAAGTCTATATACCAGTGTCATCCTGGTGAGACTTTGTAAAACCAGGATCCACCACATGAATGTACTCAGCAAGACTCAAGGATAAATTTAGTTCTAGTTCTCCTTTTCTTGCTGATTTTAGAATCTCTCCATTTGGACCCCTTAGAAATAAAGGAGGGATTAATACTCAGGGAGTCTCTATACTTGTGAAACTTAAGAACGGGTTCCCTACACTCAAGTGCATGTGAAGCTCTTTCAACCTGCTAGCTAACATGAAAACCATTACAAAGGCAGTTTTCCAAGGTGATACATTTGATGTCTGAAGGTGCTGCAGGCTCAAAGGTTATCAAGATAATTTTCCCCCCAACACAAAATCTAGGTCCCAGAATGTGACAAGATTCTCCCATCTGGTCTTAAGTAAGTGACACCTCTTGAGAAATTGTTTTACCATGGGGTGGGAAAATAGTGGAGGATGCAAAGGTATGGATTTTAACTCACTTCCTCCAATGGAGTTCTGGATGTTTGCATAGTAACTTCCAGTGGGTGGAGCCTAAGCTTTTCCATGGATTCAAATTATGTCCACAGGTGTCAAACAAATATTTATATCCCTGAACCACAGGGATTACTAAAGAAATCTAAATGCCAGACTCTTCAGCACAAACCATCTTTACAGCGGTAGTATTATTTAGATTCTAGATATTAAACTGGATTTTAAAAGTCACAGTAAACATAACTATTAAGTTTGTAAGCATCATCAATATATCAGCGACACTCAAGTTACACATACTGTCAAGCAGCATTTTTTGCATTCAGCTGAGGACTTTCATATGAAGCTAAGTAGTTCCGTCTGTGCTAGAGGGTTGTTAAGATATTTTGAAAAATATGACGGTTATGACAATATAAACAATTAGATGAACAATGAATATTATTTTACCTGCACTATAAAGAGGTCAAATATCAATATAGTTGTGTTTGCTGCTATGTAAGCTTTATAATAACATACTTTAATACACTGTATGTAGCATAGTTTTGGAATTATTAATGAAAATATGAACAAGCAATATTTGATGCCTGGAGGCGTCAGTAGGCGCTGTAACTGCAGAAACATCTAGAGACGTCATTTGGCTGTAATGAGTTAAGAGAAGAGTTAAGTCCCTTGGAGAAAAGTTGCACGAGGTAAACCAAGTGGGGTGTTTGCTAGTAAAGCTTACTTATCCATTTTAAGATGTACAATTTCCTGGTGCTGGTTCTCCCGGTCTCTTTGGAAAAAAAAAGTAAGACATTCTTGTTCAAGAGCTTCTGGAGGGATGAGAATCACATCATCCACCCTGACAGGCTGTGTGTTAAGCTGGGGTGTATAGTGGTCCCTTTGTCCTTGGTTAAGAGATCCACCTCCATTGGGAGCAGCCATGGTTCATACTTGTCCATACTGAGTAGCATAGAGAACCAGTACTGCTTGGTTCAGAATGGGGACATTAAGATCATCCTTGACACATCCCTCCTGATCTTCAGAAATATCCTGGGGCTTAGGGGTATGACAGGGAATGCATACAAAAACAGACCTGTCCATGGGAAGGAGAAAACTACCATCTTCCAAGACAGATGGTTTAGGGGTCTTAAGCAAAACTTTTTCATCTGTCTCTCTTTCCTTTGAAGCAAAAAGGTCCAACTCTGGCACACCACTTACCAGTGAGTTTTCTGAAGATAAACTTTTTCAACATCCATCTGTGTGGATCTGTTACTGTCCTGCTTAAGTGGTTTGCTAGGTTGCCTGTCTCTCCCCAGAAGGTATTGAGCCAGAAGGTGTAGTTCCAGCTCCTTTGCTGTCTTGCAAGTTGTATGGCCATACTGCAAGGGGGCAGGAGTGTGTACCTTCCTGTATATACCACATCACTATAATGTTGCTTTTTCTTAACTACAGACTGCCTCGTGCACACTTTTCTCTAAATGCCATGAGGCCTTTGTAGACTGCCATCATTTCCTTTAGACTGATCTAACTTTTTATGATGGAGCTTGTCCCACCTGTCTTGCACTCTCACATAACCTGCATGTGTCCTTCAAGCAAGATATGAGACATTTGTGATCACTTGGTACCCAGACTATAAAGTGAATCAGACTCTCATTTAGTTTGCAGGCATCTATCCACCAAAACAGTTCTTTCTTAAAGCATGGAAGAAGTGTTGTATTGAAGTTCAGTGGATGTTGGTGCTGACACCACCTGCTTTTCAAGTACTACTGTATTTTTCTCATGTGCAGCTTTACTAAGGGTATCATTAGGCTGCAGGAAGCACTGCATCCCAATGTTCTCAAGAGTTCCCTGACTGTGCCAAATTCTTCCCGAATTAAGTATTTGAAGTAGTTTATCACAAAGAGGATCTTCTACTGTTGAAGGAAAGTTATTTGCCTTGCTGGGAGTCCAACAAGGCCATTAGAAACAGGCTGTTGGAATGATGAAGGTCAGACTTCTTGTAACTGAGAGTGAATTTTAAGTCGAGAGGCATGTCATGGTCATTTGCACAGAGGAAACTGAATACCTCCACTGTGACTGCTTGCATGAGGCAGTCATCCAAAGAGGGGTAAATCTGCATGACTGTGGTCAAGCAAAACACAACTACTGGAGTCAGATATGTTGTGAAGACTCTTTGAGAAGTAAACAAGCTAATGATAATGCATAAAATTGGCAGGGTATGTTACCTGCCCTGAAGCAAAGGTATCGCCTGTGTTCCTTTGAAATCAAAGTGACCACAACTGCTCGAAAAAGGATCACAGGATTATGTTTTTTGTAAAGTTAGCATTCTGAACTTGGGGACCACCAGGAATTTAACAATGACATATCTAACATGGGTCTCTCCAGTTTCCTTCCTTTCTTGTAACCAGAAACATTCTGGAGTAAAACCCTATTCCTAACTTGTTTGAGGTGACTGATTCTATAGATCACTGTTCTAAGAGAGCTTTGATCTCTCTTTCTGGGATGGGAGGAATGCCTGAGAACTTTGGAAGAGAAGCAAACTATTTTATATCAGGTTCTAATAATTTCTAGGACTCACCTGTCCTGGGTGATTTGCCACTGATTTAAAAAGATGGACAGTCTGTCCCCTGGGTTTGCAGGGTGTCTGGGATGGGGTGGGTTTTTGAAGGAGGTTGACAGAGAAGAGCCTGTCTCAAGTCAAAGCTTCCCCCCTGCAGGATCCCTGGGGTCAGGACCTAGCAAACCAAGTTTTGGTGTCTGCTTGCTACTGTCTTTGCTGTCTATCCATTCTGTTCTTTACCTTTTCATTTTTGAATGAGAGACATGAAAGGACCAGGACTCAGGAGAACAGTTTTTGCTGAACTTTGGATGCAGGATCTGCAGAAAGTCTTGGGACAGCTAGTATCATCTTAAGCCTCTCCTTCAATCATTTAAAAATGCTTTGAGCCTTGGATTCAAATAGTAGAACCTGTTTGCAAAGGGGTACAAATGATTTCAGCTTTGACAGTCAGCAACAGACTGCTTCCTAAGCCAAGCATGACTCCTGATTAGTGACCCAAAGACAGTTGCCCTGTTTGATGCATCAACTTAACAGTGTAAAGTGTATTTAGCAACCAACTGGTCTTTCAAAGTGCTAACAACTCTTTTCACAGAACTTTGTTCTGTATTCCCCCTCCATTCTGTTTCATGTAGTCCAGAAGGATTCCTGGAATTTAACCATAGGAAACCAGGGAAGTGGTAATATAAACTCATCTGTAAAAGGACCACTTCAGGGTCCACCACTAAGTTTCTTAATTCTTAAAAATAGTATGTTTATAAGACTCCATGGCCCTGTAAGAATCAACAGGTTTTCTGGAGACACAGGGCTGGGAGTCAGGCTACAAGGAAGTGTCCTGAATGACATTATTCACTATCTCTAGAACTGGAGGAACTGCCAGAAGTTTATGCTCAGGAAAACAATTCCTCTGACCTTTTTCTTCGATTAAGGGTAGTCCTCAGCTTCCCACATGAAAGATTGACCTTGTAATACAGTCTCCCCAAAAGAAAAAGAAAAACAGTTGGTAAATCTGAGGCAAGGGTGTCATCTGATTCAGAGCTGTCACATGGTCCATATATCCTCGCTCATCCTTATCTGAGTCATAGGAATCTATCAACACAAGAGGTGAAAGGTCTCTTTTTTTGGCAGGAGATGTTTCTTGGGCAGGGGCCCTGCCATGACCTCATGAAATACAGAAAATCCTCAGCTAACCTGACAAGTTCCTCAAAGTTAACCTGGGGAAGGTGTTTGTTGCCCAACAGGCCTAGGGTGGGGCAAGTCTACAATAGCCTTATATTTGGTGTTGGACCTGGTCTGAGGCATTTCATCAGGAGGGGGCCTTCATCTGTTGTGCCAAGAACTCCTCCGCACTTCTTTGGGGATTCCATCCTTCCTCTCCAATAATGTTGAATGGGAATCAGAAGCCTGCAACTGCTTAGCAGCTCCAGACCCATCAGACACCCTGGCTAACTCAGCTAGTATGGACAGCAATGGGAATTACAACATAGTGGCTTCAGCCATACTCTCAGTTGGAGGCAGCTGTGAAGACACCTCTCCTCCTTTGACAATCTCAAGCTTAGACAGATTATGAGATAAAGAAACACTATTGTCCAGCTCTCTAATGACCTTCAGATGCTTCTCCTTCCTCTTACAATAGAGATCAACTGTAGAACTGGTGAATACCATAGTATGTGGAAGTCACCGACACTTTGTCTTTCTAAATATTTCTGGAAGGACTCAACCCTACATTTTATGGGTCAAGATTTAAAGTGGTCACAATCATGAAAGATGGGCACATTGTGCTCTGGGCTCAAGCAGAATAAGCAGATAGTGGAATCCTGGTGACGGACTGCTTTCCACACTCTACCCAGCCATTAGTCTTAACAGATATCTAATAAAAATCAAATATAAGCACCAATTAAGATGAGGTTTCCCAACTTGGTACTTAGCTATACATGCTCAATCACTGGCTTCGGACTGACCGACATATTGAATGCAGGACATCTCTGGCTTCTACAAGAAATAAAATAAATGGCATTGGTTGATAACACTTTATCAACTGACATCTTGAAGTCGAATAGAAGGGGCTTCCACCAAGCCTGTGGGGGAGGTGGATCTGTAGTATTTGGGCCAGGCAACAGCTCCTGAGGCAGGAAATCCCAAGTGTTACTACTGCAACAGTAAAGCAAGATGAACATCTCAAACTACTAGATCAAAACACTGAAATGTTGACATCAAAGTCGACACCGAAAGATTAACTTTGCAAATGGCGAAAAGCTACTATGCATGCACTGATCATCAATTTCTACACATGCAAAAACTTACAAAATAAAAACATATTTTCATCATTTTTTACAGGGTGGAAAGACTCCTGCACCCCCTCACACACATATACCAAGTGAGAGACTGCAGATTCTTAGGGAACGGCATATTTCCTTACCCTAGAAACTTGTACAATCTCACACCTGACAATCATCTGTTTAGTTTTCAAATTTTGTCAGCTAAACAGACGTTGATCTAAGGTAGAGTATATGTATGTGTGTGTATTATATGCATATATGTATGTATTTTATTCAAGTGTCACCTGCTCAGGTTATCCAAGTACCTGAGCAGCGGTACAACTGATCATAAACACAAGTGATCTCTTAAGTGCTAAAATTTTGTGTGGGGGATCACAGTGTAATGGGATGCAGGAATCTGCCCCTTTCCCATTATGTAATCATGTAGTATGGGGTGTAGACAGGGGAAAAGAAAACTTACTGTAAGTGTTTTTGTCCTTTGGACTGGCTGAGTTTCAATCATTAGTGTGAGATTTCTTTTTATTTGCGTGTGTGTGTGTGTGTATTACACACACAGTACAGTTTTGTACCTACCATAAATGTAGATGTTCGAAGATCCACATTGCTGCAGTCCTTACTTATGGGTAGTCCGCTGTCCTCGGTCGGCCCGAATACCAAAGTATTAGGCTGACGTCGGTCATGGGCGCCTAGATCTGACATCAGAGCGTCAGGGTATAAAGGCGCATGACCGACGTCATATCCTCAGTCTTTTCTTGCCCCAGATGTCAGAAGGCCAAACCAGAAAGGCCACAGCCAAAAACAGAATACCTCCCAAAAACATGCCCAACAACAACCATCACGTAAAGCATAGCACCAAGTCTAACTACAGTGGGGAAGGAGGGAGGGTAAATTGGACTGCAGCAATGTGGATCTTTGAACATCTACATTTATGGTAGGTACAAAACTGTACTATGTTCTTCATCTCACATTGCTGCAGTCCTTACTTATGGGTAGAATCCCAAAGCAACGGGAAAGGGAGGATGGTAAAAATCATAAAGCATTAGGGGCCGCTAAAATGCCCTGTAAAATTGCAGTGGCAAATCCAGCCCTAGACTTAGAATAAAGAGGAAGGTGGTAATGTTTAGAAAAGGTATGCACTGAACTCCAAGTAGCTGCCTCCAAAATGTCTTTTGTAGCTACAACCCTTAGAAAGGCCGTAGAAGTAGCAGTAGCCCTAGTGGAATGAGACCTGATTCCAGCAGGAATCTCCTTACCATGATGGGAATAACAGAAAGAAATACAAAACCCAATCCATTTAGAAATAGTTTGTTTTGAAACAGGTTTACCCTGTGAACCCAAAGCAAAAGAAACAAACAATTGCTGAGACTGTCTGAACTCCTTGGTTCTGCTCAAATAATAACGCAACTGCCTGTGAATATCCAAAGTATGCAAAATTTTCTCCCCTTTATTTTGGGGTTTGCATAAAAAGTAGGCAAATGAATAGTTTGATTTAAGGCCACACTAGAAACCACCTTAGGCATAAAGGAAGGATTAGTACGCAAAGATACCCTATCCTTATGAAAAATCAGGAAAGGCTCCACTGCCATGAGGGCCTGTAATTCAGAAACCCTTCTTGCAGAGGTAATGGCCAACAAAAAGCAGTTTTCCATGACAAATACTTTAACTCGGCAGTAGCTGCAGGCTCAAAAGGTTGTAGAGTAAGTTTTTCCAACACAAAATTGAGATCCCAAGCAGGAGTAGGAGCTCTACGTGGGGTCTTATATTCTTTGCCCCTCTAAGAAATTGCTTAAACCAAGGATGAGAGAATAAAGGAGGGTCACAATCATAGTGAGCAGAAATGGCTGCAGCATGGACCTTTATTGAGGAGAAAGACAAACCCTTGTCCAATAACTCAGTAAGATATTGAAGAGCAACACTTAAATCAGGTTTGGAGACATCAAAGTCCTTTCCTTTGCTCCAAATAAAAAATCTCCTCCATTTATCAGCGTAAACTTTCCTGGTACTAGGCCTCCTGGCCTCCAAAATAACATTCAAAACTTGTTGTGGAAGCTGAGACCCTCCAGAGTCTAAAACAGAATATGCCAGGATGTTAGATGTAGAGACTGAATCTTGACATTGAGGAAATGACTGTCCTCTTGTGACAAAAGGTGCGGAATCAAAGGCAGAGGCCATGGAGGTTCTCGTACTAAACTCCTCAGTAGTGGGTACCAGTGTTGTCAAGGCCAATCCGGTGCTATCAAAATCATGGTTGGCTTGTCTTGTCTGGCCTTCAAGAGTACCTTGGGAAGAAGAGGCAGAGGTGGAAAGGCATATACATGCAGATTGTTCCAACTGAATGATAGAGCGTCCACCTTCCAAGCTGTGTGATGAAACATTTTTGTGCAAAACTTTGGCAACTGGTAATTTAGTGGAGAAGCGAACAGATCTATATCTGGAGTTCCCCATAACACTGTCAACTGTTGAAATACATGAGGATCCAATTTCCACTCGTGAGGATCCACTATTTGTCTGCTCAATACATCTGCTAAGGAGTTCTGTGCTCCTGGTAGAAACCTTGCCTGAAGATTGAGGTGTAGATTGAGAGCAGTTTCCCACAGAATCATCGCTTGCCTGCAAAGAGGGTAAGAATGGGTTCCCCTGCTTGTTGATGTACCACATGACAGTAGTGTTGTCTGTTTGAATCAACACCTGCCCTGGGTGAAGTAAATCTTTGAAAGCCATCAATGCAAACTGGACTGCTAACATTTCCTTCAAGTTGATATGCAAATGTTGGAGTTTGACAGGCCACGTGTTTTGCACCCATTTTCCATTGAGGTGTGCTCCCAAGCCTTGTCCGAGGCATCTGTCGTTAGAATCTGACTCGCTTCTGGCCGGGTCACAGAGAGTCCCTTGTTTAGGTGACATTCCTGAGCCCACCACAAAAACTCCTTCCGAATGCAAGGTATTATCTGAATGACAGTGTCTAGATCTTGGCAGTGCTGTGTCCATACATTTTGAGATACCATTGAAGCTTCCTCATATGCAATTTGGCATTGGGAAGCACCAGAATACAAGATGCCATGAACCCCAAGGCTTGAAGGACTGTCCTTGCAGTCAGCCTGGACCGTAGAGACATTTGATGGAAATAAAGAGAAAGGCTTCTTTGTTTGTCCGGGGTCAAAAAGGCCATCTGGGAAGCTGTATTCAGTCTCACACCCAGAAAGCACATGTCCTGAGAGGGTACTAGACTGGACTTTGTTTCGTTCACAGAATACCCTAGGCATCTTAACACTGCCATCACATACTGTAGATGATGAAGTAGTTCGTCCTTTTCTTGTGCAATAATCAGGCAATCGTCCAAATAAGGATAAATCTGTATTCCTCTTAGTCTGAAAAATGCTATCACTGGAGCCAGAACCTTTGTGAACACTCAGGGCGCAGTAGATAAGCCAAAGGGCAATGCAGAGAACTGATAATGTAAATTTCCAGCCCGAAAACGCAGGTACCTCCTGCAACTGGGCCTGATAGGAACATGAAGGTAAGCCTCTTTGAGATCCAGAGTAACCATCCAGTGATCTTTTCCCAACAGAGGTAAAAGTTGTTGTAAAGTCAGCATCTTGAACTTTGGAATGTCCAGGTATGTGTTGAGGATAGATAAATCCAAAATTGGTCTCCACGTGTTCCCTTTCTTTGGAACTAGAAACAGGCGAGAATAAAATCCTAGGCCCACTTCTGACAGAGGAACTGGCTGTATAGCTCCTATTTGAAGAAGTAAAGAAATTTGTCTGCAAGCCTCTATCCTTTGCCGAGGAGGGACGTCTGGCATGCCTTTGAAAGGAGGCATGGTATGGAAATAGAACTTGTAACCTCGGTTTATAATGTCCAATACCCATTTGTCCTGGGTGACTAAATGCCAATTTTGCTTGAAAAGAGCCAACTTTCCTCCCAAAGGAGCTGCCAGGCAAGAAGAATCTGGCAGCTGAAAATGCAGGTCATTGGGCCTGTTTACGAAAGGACTGGCCCCTGCCCTCACCAGCAGATTGAGCAGGCAAACTCCATTGTCTCGGCCTGAAAGTACTCTGAGCTCTGCCCCTACCACGCCTAGATCTACCCCTAGACTGAGAATCAGAAGAAGGGTACGTCCACCCCTTAGCAGGCCAATTTCTACTAAACTTTGGAGGTTGTACCTGCAAAAAATCTTTAACAGTCTGCATAGACTTAGCCTTGTCTTCCATTTTCTTTAAGACTGACTCCACAGGAGGACCAAACAAAACTTCAGACTGTAAAGGGGCATCCAGAATTCTAGCCTTAACATGCTCAGACAAATTCTGATCCTTAAGCCAGGCGTGCCTACGAATAACTGAACCAGTGGCAGCCACCCTAGAAGAAGCCTGTAAAGCATCAAAACCACATTGCAAAGAGTGCTTACCCACCTGTTCAGAAACATGCACTAAATCCTGCAATTCTTTACACTCTATGCCCTCTGCCAAAGCATCCACTTTAGATCTTAGCTGAGAAAGGAGGAAATTCTGATACTTCAACATATGAAACTGGCAGTTCAAAGCTCTCATTGCTAAAGTAGAAGAGGTATACACCTTCTTACCCCATCTATCCAAAGCTCTAGCTTCCTTATCCAGAGGAACCGGATTCTTAACAACAGAGGCTCTAACACCCTTAGGCCCCTGACAAATAGTTTCTGGGTCCGCCCTAGGACTCTTATACAGATATTTATGAGCCTCAGGCACCCTGTAATACCTGTCCAGTTTAACTGGGGCAGGAGGCACAGAATCTGGATTAAGGGAAGCTTCCGAGAAAACATCTGAAACAACATCCAAAACCGGAGGTATAGCTAAGGGTCTATGCTGTGGTAAAAACAAGAACTCCCTAAGTCTCTTCCGTGAATCAGAGTAATCCTGTCCCTCCCACTTAAAATGCTCCCTCATGGAATGCAGAGTTTCTGAAAATGAAAAATCCTCTGGAGGAGATGCAGAAGGAGTGGAATCCTCTGCATCAGAATCAGAATAAGGAGGGAAATCCTGAATGTCTTCAGCAGAAGACTCTGAATCATCTGAGGCCTGCTCCAAACTTTCCAACTCTGGCTCCATCCTGGGCCTTTTATCAGGAGGGGGCATAGAACCTCTAATTAAAGTAATCAAATCCTCTGCCATTTTAAGCATGTGCTTTTTAGGCACAGACCCTGAAGAACCAGAACTGACACCAGAGGAAGGCAAGACAGACCTGCCCTTAGAAGGAGCCTTAGAAACAGTAGCAGAAGGCCTAACCACCTTAGGCATAGAAGGGAGAATAGTAACCTGAGAGGCCCCTTCAGCCTGACCTGCCTCCTGAGAGGCCACATCCTGTAAAATCAAAGTTTCCCCCTGGGACTCAACAGAAACTTCAGCCGGATCCACCTGTTCAGCTGTAGCTTCTAAAGGTCCGGCGTCCGAAACGGACGAATCATCCTGCCTAGGCTTTAAAGATTTGTCTTTGCGCTTCTTAGTAGAAGCAGGTGTCGGAACATCCGACGGCATATTATAATTACACCTCTTGCCAAAGACTAACCTAGCGCAATCTAACCTCCGTTTTATAGTGCGCTTATTAAACCTAGCACAAAACCGACACCCGACTACGTCGTGCTCGTCCCAAACAAGGAATACAAAGCGAGTGGTAATCCCTATGCGGTATCTGTTTCCCACAAGAAATACAATTATTCACTTTTTCTGACATCCGGTAAGTAACTGAGGCAAGAAAAAACAAAAATATTCCCCAATGGGGTACTTAGCCCAACTTGGTATCGGTCTGAAACTCCGAAAATGAAAAATTTCAGAACGCCGAACGGCACTTGCAAAGCTGCTTCTGCATCGGACCATGCGGCAAAAAAGACTGAGGATATGACGTCGGTCATGCGCCTTTATACCCTGACGCTCTGATGTCAGATCTAGGCGCCCATGACCGACGTCAGCCTAATACTTTGGTATTCGGGCCGACCGAGGACAGCGGACTACCCATAAGTAAGGACTGCAGCAATGTGAGATGAAGAACATACATAGATTCATATCTATATCTATATATCTATATATATATATATATATATATATATATATATATATATATATATACATACATGCGTACATATATATTTAATCTATATAACTACATCCATGTGTGTGTATATATATATATGTATGTATGTGTTTGTATATATATATATATATATATATATGTATGTATGTATCTAATCTATATATAGAATATATACATATGGATATACCACTAAAGAATGAAAACACTCATAGTCATCGAATGGCATACTGTCAACATCAAAATGACGAAAACACCAGTGCCGAGAGAAAAAGTCTTGGTGCATGCATTTGCAATCTTTTTCCTTTACAAAAAAAAAAAGAAATATCCTCTGTTAATTGCACACTAACTTCCGGATCACACAAGCACACCTGTCACTCTGCTGCGTAGCCGCCTAGACAGCTGTTGACCTAACACTCATTTGACTGGGTCACTAGCACCTGTACAGCCACACACGCATTACTAGACTTGTGACCTACCTCTCAAAATCAACATGCAGCTGTTCCACTACTTCTACAACTAAAACATAAAAACAGAAATTCAGATTCTTAGTCCAATACTTTTTTAAACAAAAAAAAGCGAAATTGTTTCACAAATATTTTATTTACAAACCTCATACTGTAATATTATTGTATAGCTCAAAAAATACAACAAAAAACACAATCTGCTTTAGTCATGGCACCTTTGGTTTCTGCCTTCTAGGCACTAGAAAAATGTGTGCATGTGTGGTTCAAAAGTATATCTACAGACTAGACTCCACCAAGAAGTCTGCTATGTGGCAGGTTGTCAAGTTGCATTATGCTATGCTCAGTTTTCTTTAACAGTGTCTATAGGACTTCTTTTCATGGAGGGGAATGCAGCACTTATTAGAACATGTATATTTATTTAGTGTGTTGTAATTACACTGCAAGTAATAAACATACTTTACCACACAAAAACAAAGTTTGTCACTTCAAAGATGACACAGCTAACATTTCTTGTGCTGAGAGAAACAATGTGGTACAATCAAATTAACTTTGAGCTATGATGAAATATTTAATAGAACAGAGCAACAGTCTGAGATGTATTCCTTACCACAGCACCATGCTGTAATTTCCTGAAAATGTTGTGCATAATACTTAAAAAGGACTGACACTCTGCTTTTTTACAGACAGATAACAAATGCAGGTTTCAAAGCATTTCCTTATAACAGTTTAAAATAATAAAGTTCATAATTTCTATAAGGATGGGTATAGGACTTCTTCTCTGGTTGAGGAATGCAGAACGTAAGTGTAGACTATATCTTTCACTATTTATGAGTAGTTCTACATCATTTCCTCTGTGTATGCAACCTGAATTCTTGACCAATGTGACTAAAAAGTACAGTTTTGTACCTACCATAAATGTAGATGTTCGAGTGTTCACCCTGCTGCAGTCATCACACTTGTGTTATCCTGCCGTCAGGCGGTCCCCGCAGTCGGCCTGAGTTCCAAAGTCTTGGTCCGGCATCGGTTGCTGACGCTTCTTCCCTGATGTCAGTACGCCAGGGGTATATAAGAGGCATCCGACGCCATTTTCTTCAGTTTTTCTTGCCCCAGATGTCAGGTGCCCCCAATAGGTAGGCAATATATATATACATATATATTGTTATATAAAAAAGTACATATAAAAATAAAACAATACCTTCAGGCACAAGCAAATACACCACAGAGGTTGTATAGGATAGAGTGGTATAGATAAGTCCAGCTAGTTCAGAGGGGATGGAGGGAGGGTAACCTGGACTGCAGCAGGGTGAACACTCAAACATCTACATTTTTGGTAGGTACAAAACTGTACTATGTTCATCGTGTTACGCTGCTGCAGTCATCACACTTGGGTTGAATCCCAAAGCTAAGGATGGGTGGTGGAGTTAAACAGGGTTAGAAGAAGCTAGTAGGCCCTGCAAAACTGCAGTGGCAAAACCAGCTCTAGTCTTAGAATATATAGAGGTAAGTGATAGTGTTTGGTGAAGGTGTGCACTGAACTCCAAGTTGCAGCTTCCAGAATATCCTTGGTTGGCACCCCCCTGAGAAAGGCTGCTGATGTAGCTGTAGCCCTGGTGGAGTGGGACCTAATGTTAGCAGGTACCGGTTTCCCATGATGCGTGTAGCAGAAATGTATGCAGTGTCCTATCCATTTTTAAATGGTCTGTTTTGAGATAGCTTTTCCTTGTGATCCCTGCAGCATAGGCTACAAAGAGCTGGTCAGATTTTCTGAAAGCCTTAGTTTTATCCAAGTAGTAACGTAATTGCCTGTGAATGTCCAAAGAGTGCAGGAGTCTTTCCCCTTTGTTCTGGGGATTTGGGAAAAAGGTGGGCAAATGAATGGTTTGGTTTAGGGCCACAGTGGATACCACCTTTGGCATAAAGGAAGGGTTAGTTCGCAGAGAGACTCTGTCTTGATGAAAAATGAGGAAAGGCTCCACTGCCATTAGTGCCTGTAGCTCTGAGACTCTTCTAGCTGAAGTTATTGCTAGTAGCAGGGCAGTTTTCCATGAAAGAAATTTTAAATCAGCAAAAAAAGCTGGTTCAAAGGGCGGCAGTGTAAGCTTTTCCAGAACAAAGTTAAGATCCCAAGTAGGTGTTGGTGCTCTACTGGGCGGTCTTATGTTCTTAGCCCCTCTGAGGTACTTTCTTAGGAGTGGATGTGAAAATAAAGGAGGATCCGTGTTGTAATGAGCTGAAATTGCTGAGGCGTGGATCTTAATAGATAAAAAGGAAAGTCCTTTGTGCAATATCTCAGTTAAATATTGTAGAATCTGAGGAATGTTTGGATCAAGGGGATTTTGGCCTTTAGCCTGGTTCCAGGTGCACAATCTTTTCCATTTGTCTGAATAGGTTTTTCCAGTGCTGGGCCTCCTGGCCTCCAGAATGACATCCATAACAGCTTTGGATAGAGGTGTTGGCTGGTTGTTTAGGTAATTTGCCATGCAGCCAGGTTTAAAGTCTTGAGCTGGCTGTGTAGAATCTGATTGTCTCGCTGGGTGAGCAGGTGAGGAATTTGTGGTAAAATCCATGGTGGGCTGTGGGCCATGTTCCTTAGAATTGGATACCAGTGCTGGCGTGGCCAGTCTGGTGCAATGAGTATCATTTGTGGCCTCTCTAATCTGACTTTCAGCAGTACCTTTGCTAGAAGAGGCAGTGGAGGAAAGGCATACACTGTTAATGTTTTCCAACTGAATGAGAGGGCGTCCACTTTCCAAGCTTGCGGATGGAATGTCCTTGTGCAAAATTTTTGAAGTTGGTAGTTTTGGAGGTTGGCAAACAGATCTATGTCTGGGCATCCCCATTTTTGAGTTATCGGCCCTTGAAAGCTGTTAGGGCATTCTATACTGCTAGCATTTCGTTTTGATTGATATGCAGATGCCTTTGATCTGTAGTTCATTTGCCCTGAATGCACTGTCCTGCCATGTGTGCTCCCCAGGCATAGTCCGATGCATCTGCTGTCATAGTTTGCCTGGCTGTGGGTAAGGTGAAAGGCTGACCCTAGTTGAGGTGACATGCCTGTGCCCACCATAGAAACTCCTGTTGAAGGCAGGGAATGAGTGCTATCATTGTTTCCAAGCTGTGGCTGTGCTGAGTCCATACGCTTTTCAGGTACCATTGTAATTTCCTCATATGCAGTTTTGCAAATGGTATTAATAGTATGCAAGATGCCATGAATCCCAAGGCCTGCAGAATTTTTCTTGTGGGGAGTTGGGTCTTTGTTGCCATTATTTTGAAGTACTGAGTCAGTTGTTGTTGCTTGTCTGGCATGAGATAAGCCATCTGGGCTGTTGTATTCAAGCTGGAACCCAGGAATATTATGTTTTGTGAGGGCACTAATTTTGATTTCTTTTTGTTTACTGTGTACCCTAGGCAACTTAGAAGGTGTTTGACAAATGCTAGATGCTTTAAAAGAATGTCCTTGCTTTCTGCTTGAATAAGGCAGTCGTCCAGGTATGGGTATATTTGAATTCATCTTTGTCTGCAGTATGCAATTACTGGTGCCAGGCATTTTGTGAAGACCCTGGGCGCAGTAGATAAGCGAAACAGCAGTGCAGAGAATTGATAATGGGTTGAACCTGCAATGAAGCGGAGGTATCTTCTGCAATTTTGTCTGATAGGGACATGCAGGTATGCCTTCTTGAGGTCCAACGTTACTAGCCAAGCATTCTTGCCCAGCATGGGAAGAAGCTGCTGTAGTGTTAGTATCTTGAATTTTGGTACTTGTAGATAGGTGTTCAGAATTGAAAGATCCAGAATGGGTCTCCGTGCTTTGTCTTTTCTTGGGACTAGAAAGAGTCTTGAGTAAAATCATTGTCCTTGCTCCTGTGTAGGTACCTGTTGAATGGCTCTCATGTCCATGAGAGCTGTAATTTGTTTTTGTGCCTCTGCCCTTTGATTTGGTGGCAGGTTTGTCATTCCTTTTATCCTTGGCAAGGTATGAAAGTGGAATCTGTATCCTTGTGAGACAATGTCTAGGACCCATTTGTCTTTTGCGATGATGTGCCAATTGTCTGCAAAAAGTGCTAATTTTCCTCCCAAGGGAGCTGCCAAGAGAGATTTGCTTGGTAGTTTAAGGATTGAGTCACTGTGTTTGTCTTCTGCTAGCTTGGGGCCTGTCTTCTCCTCCTTTCTGGATAGCAGTACCCCACTGGCGAGGTTCGTAAGGGCCTTGTGAGTGACCTCTGCCCCTTGGGCGTCTGTATTTGCCCCTCTGTGATCTGTCATAAGCTGGACAGGACCAGTTTTTCGTTGGCCAATTTCTGCTGAAACGAGGGGGTTGTACCTGTAAAAAATCCTTCACCGTCTGCATAGACTTTGCCTTATCCTCCATTTTCTTTAAAACCTCTTCTGCTTTGACACCAAGTAATACATCATGCTGTAAAGGTGCATCCAATAATTTTGCTTTAACATGATCAGGTAGGGTTTGTTCTTTTAACCAAGCATGTCTACGTATGACAGACCCAGTAACAGCTGCTCTACAGGAAGCTTCCAATTAATCAAATCCACATTGTAAAGTATGTTTGCCCACCTGTTCAGCTGCATGCAACAGATCCTGTATTTCCTTGAATTCAGACTGTTCAGAATGTGTGCTCATTTTTTGTTTTAATTGAGACATTAGGAATTGCTGATATTTCAGCATGTGAAACTGACAATTTAATGCTCTCATAGCCAGAGTAGCTGAGGTGTATATCTTCTTTCCTCATGTATCTAGGGCTCTGGAATCCCTTTCAGAGGGCACAGGATTTTTAGCCATAGAAGCTTTAGCCTCTTTGGGACCCTGTGAAATTGTTTCTGGGTTAGCCACAGGGCTTTTATAAAGGAATTTGTGTGAGTCAGGTACTCTGTAGTACCTGTCTGGTTTGGCTGGAGCAGGAGGTAGAGAGTCTGGATTTAGACTAGACTCCAAGTAAACATCATCCACAATGTCTGAAACTGGAGGGATAGCAAGTAGTCTGTGCTGGGGTAGTAAAAGGAACTGTCAGAGCCTTTTCTTAGAATCAGAGTAGTCCTGGCCTTCCCAGTGGAAATGTTCCCTCATGGTATGTAAAGTTTCCCCAAAGGAGTAGTCTTCAGGGGGAGATGCTGAGGGAATAGAGTCTTCAGCATCAGAATCTTCATAAGGGGGAAAAGTGTAATCCTGTTCCTCAGAAGAATCTGAGGAAATTGAAACCTGGTCAGAGGAAGCATAATCCTCCTCTTGTCTTGGTCTTTTATCTGGAGGGGGATGGGAACCCCTGATTAGGGTAATCAAATCTTCAGCCATCTTAAGCATCTGTTTCTTAGGCATGGGGCCTTGAACTGTAGACTGATGTACAGTCTTTTTTGGTTTTAATGGAGTTTTAAACTTAGCATAAGATTTAATGGTGAGTGTAGTCGGTCTGAAGACACCTTCTGCAACCGAAGGTGTTTCTACTGCATTGGGATCTCCTGCTCCAGTGTTGGAAGGGCCTAATGAAGATGGCTGTGATGGCCTAGTACACTCCATTTGAGAATCTGCAGCTGTCTGGGGTTCCAATTCTGTGGTCGTCAGGGGCTGCGCAGGTGCCTCACTGAAAACCGGAGAACCGGCGACAGGCCCAGCAGAGGCCTCGGAGTCTGGCTTGTTCCTAGGCAGCTTGTCCTTATCCTTGCGTTTTTTATGCATGCCGGTCGTCGGCTGCTCCGACGGCATGACATAATTAAATTTCCTACCAAAGTAATGTCGTTCGAAGTCAAAACGGCGTTTGATAGTTCGTTTATTAAACCTAGCACAAAACTGACAACCTGTGACGTCGTGGTCTGGGCCTAGGCAAGGAATACAATAAGAATGGAAGTCCTTATGAGGTATTTGCTTCCCACAAGAAATGCAATTGTTAACTTTTTCTGACATTCTGAGGCAAGAAAAGATTCCCCCAAAGGGGTACTTAGCTTTATTGAAGACTTCGGACTGAAATTCGATTCGAAAATCTCAGGTGTCGGCCGACCGGCACTTGCAAACTGCTTCTGCTTCGGGCACTACGCAGCAAGAAAGACTGAAGAAAATGGCGTTGGATGCCTCATATATACCACTGGCGCACAGACGTCAGGGAAGAAGCGACAGCAACCGACGCCGGACCAAGACTTTGGGACTCAGGCCGACTGCGGGACTGCCTGACGGCAGGATAACCCAAGTGTGATGACTGCAGCAGGGTAACACGATGAACATCTAATCTACATTAGACAACCAGTCCTTCTCATATTTCAATCCTCATTGAAAACTGACTTGTTTTTTATGTTCATTAAATGAGACTGAGATCACTGCAACTCTCAAGAAAGAAATTTCTGGAAGCAACTTGGCTGAAGAATTTGTACCCTATCTCAAACCTTACCTTTGTTAATAAGGTTACTGAGACAGTGGTTTACATAGGTTCATAGGTTCATACTAGGCTATCTGCCCTAGGGCATTTATAAGCCTAGCCAGAGTGTGTTTGGCTTTCGCCACCCATTTTAAATTAATTCTGCTATGCCCTTTTTCGAGGTTAGAATACTGTGCCTCTGTCAACAGTGACACAGAAGTGATACCCGGGGTAAACCTACGATCTCCCATCCACTCATCAAGATTCCTCTTGAAGAGAGTCAATGAGGGACTCTGCCTAACATACAGCAGTAGTCCTATTTGGTGTCATGTAACTTAGTAGATCCATGTCAGTCTAGATGTTGAGCAAGGCACAACACTGAGTCAATCCTCATTTGCATCATCATGACCAGGTAATGACAACGGATATATGAAATTATTCAGTCTTTGTCCTCCTTTATTTCTCAGAGGCTTTTGATATTGTGGATCATGCGACTCGAATCAAGCATCTACTCACACACACACACAGGGTTACTGGGCTAGTTTCAGTTCTGTCTACTCAGATCTGCACTGTGCTTCTTTTAAATAGATGATTACTGGTTACATTTATTCATTTACTATTTTAATTTTGTACATATTTAAGTTTAGGCATTGTACTCTAAAGTACAATAAAAGTATTATGTTGTCAATTAGCAAGTAAAATTCATGAATATGTCTCCATAAAAAGGCAATGGAAACACGTCATGACCAATATTTCCTATGTTGATGGAGGCTATGTGGCACAATCAACTTTATCAATCATCTGCAATGAAATCCACAGGAGTTGAATGGTAGTCATGGGAGTATTCTAGACCTTACAGCCAGTCTAACAGTAACTACCTGAACATTTTATCATGAAAAATCAGAGGAGGATAATATACTGTCCTTCAGACACAGGTATGTGCCACTCAAGGGATGTCCAAAACTCAAACTATGCATGAGGCAGAAGTCTGCCTGCAGCAGGTTTTCATTCATTATGAATGATATTAAGTAAATGAACCTTACAATGAACATTAACAAGTTTAAGCAGATTTTCAGGCACATGCCAAATATGTCGTCATAGAAATATTTCAGTTATGGCTATTCTGATTTTTTTTATCCAATGCATCTTAAGTGCATCTGCCTGACTGAAAGCCCACAGGTGCTGCCGTCCCATTAAGTAATTCCAAAATGGAATCTCATGCAATGGCTGACCTTATTCTTCTATTTTTTTTTAATACTAAGCTGTTGGAAGTAAACAACAGCAACAAAACATTTACTGCTTTTACCATACATGTCCAACACCGTACAACCTGCTGTAAAGGGCAAGGTACTTTTCAGGAAAGGCAATGTACTAGGCCCCTCAAATATTGAAAATGCATGCTAATGCTCCAGGAGCTTATTTCAGGCTGTAATATGGCAAAGGTACTACTCTAACCAAATGTATACAATACATTTCAGAACTTCTATTCAGGAAGATCACTTTTTAGAACACAACCACCTTGCCAAAATTTAATGCATATGGCAGATGAGTAAGTGAGAGTAATTAAGTTTGCATTTATAGCAAATGTGTTATGCTTACCCTTGACAGTATATGAACAAGACAGTTTACAGATGAAATGCACAAAAATAATTCCACCCTTTAAAAATGCCCTGTAATGTCAGACTCAGCTGTGTTTAGATTAACAATGCAAGGAATTTAGAGTATTAATAAACAATCTGTTACAAACTAAATACTTCTCTAGAAGTGAAGGACACATGTTTAGAATAAAGTAGTATAGAAAGTACAGCTGTGTAAGCAGACTTACCATAACACTAGATATTCTATCACTGTTGCAGTACCATAAGCTATTTGGGTCCTACCACAATGACCAGCCAACTTTCAATGCTTAAGGCTGTATTCCATGTGCTCCAAATGTCAGAAGCTCACGTGGAGCTCCAATACAAACACAGTCAGGGCATTAATTTAGACAGAGCACTTCTGCCAAGAAAAGGAGGAGGTAAGAGCTCTAAATGGATAATGCTAGGAAGCGAATTCAACAACAAACTATATACACAGGAATCTATACAACCACACCATATCTCACAACTGTCCAGATTTTTGCATCATATTTTTGGTCCGTTCCCCACAGAACTTATGGTTTTCTGGTAAAATCACTAAGGATTTAAATCACTAAATAATGACATATATTGGAATTTGAATTCATATCTTTTAGAAAATGCATGCAAACACAAATCCTGTTATTCTAGCAACGTTCTAAGTTTATAAGAGCAATGTTTTAAATCTGTTTATATTTTTGGCCCTTTATGCCCCATTATTTTACACTTTGTCCAGATTTCTTGTGGTAAGAGGTTGAGTGGTATGAACCACAGCCTGGCAATACAAAAGAAAAACGGCTAAAATAAGAGGGTTGGAGTGAGGGGTGCCAATTACAACAGTGATCTATTAGACCCATCTACTGTTATGGTAAGTTTATTTACATTTTATTTATTTATTTTACATATGTTTATTGGGAAAGTCCAACTGGGTGGAGACCCATTTTCAGCGGAGGCCCGGGAGAAAAACACCACATAGCATAGAATGCAAAAGATTCACATAGTAATATAACATACAGACACAAAAGCTCATCATAGCAAAATACAGTATTTTAAACAATGAAAAAAGTAATTCCCTAGATGAGATCTCCTAAGTAGTAATTATCCAAAAATGGTAGATAGTTAAGTTAGTGCAGTTAATATGATCTTGCAACACTGCAGCTGATCAAGATGTAGTGGAAGCTCAGTTCTAGAGTATAGGTTACAATCCTGAGCTACAGCTGGGGTGAAAGTATTCCAGTTGCTATAGGGTGGAGTGTGAGTTTACTGTTAGAAAAGTCAAGAGAGTTAGTGTGAGTTATTTAGTCAACAGTTTGTGATCAATAAAAATGAAGCACAGAATGTGAGGAAGAAGTAAGTGAGGAAGACGTTGTACAAGGGGAGATGTTGGTGGAGCAATTACTGTTGGACAAAAGGAACATAACTTAGTAGTTAAGCTTAGCAAGGATGGGGTATGGTGAGGGAAAGATGGGAGAAGAAAGGTACATATGTTAGTTTTATGAGATGTACAGAGGAGAATTAGTTAACTGTACATAGCTCAACATTTAGATCACTGCTGCAGTTACCCAAGTTATACAAGTGAATTAGCACAGCTTAGAAACTAAAAAAAAGAAACAAATTAAGAATCCAGAAGCCCCAGGAGAATGCCCATTAATGGAAATGGAAAAGGAATCCAGTCTGCAGTGCTCTATAAAAGTATCTACAGAGGACAAAGTTGCTGCCTCTAGAACACTTCAAGTCCACACCTTTCCAGAAAACCTCCAAAGAAGCCAAAGTCCTTGTGGAATGGGCCCCTAACTCTGGATGAAAGTGGCTTATTATTGTGACCATAATAAAAGGAAGCATGGTAATCATCTGGAAATAGTCTGAGTTGACAGTGGTTGTCCTTTCTTCTTATTTTCATAGGACACAAACAGCTGATCAGCAATCCTAAAGGACTGAGTTTTGTCTAAATATTAACAGAGTTGCCTGTGGACATCCAGAGTGTGCAGAATCTTTTCTCCCTTGTTCACTGGTTCAAGAAATAAGACAGAGAGAGTAATAGTCTGGCTTAAGCTCAACTCTGAGACAACTTTAGGCATAAAAGAAGGGTTAGTTCTTAAAGAAACCCTTTCCTTGTGAAAATGAGGTAGGGTTGGCTCAACATAAGAGCTTGCAACTCAGATATTCTCTGAGCAGAAGTCAGAGCAGTTAGAAAAACAGTCTTGCATGCTATAAACCTCAATGGTTCAAATGGAAAACAACAAAATTGAGCTTGACAAGCTTATTCAAGACCCAAGGAAGAGAAGCCTATTTTTTAAGTGGAGGGATATGCAACACCAGTTTCAAAAACAACCTTGGTGATTGTGAAAAAGGTGGGGACCTATAGGCATACAAGTTGAAATGGCCAACAAGTGAACCTTGCTAGAGGAATAAGAAAGGTTAAATGACAGCAACTCACAAATAACCAAGAACCAGAGGCAGCCATTGCTGAAGAGGGTCCTGGTCCTTGGAATGGCACCAACAAGAAAATCTTATCCACTTACACAAGTTATTTTCAAGTTTTTGGAACAGCCTGTTGTAATTGCCCTTGACTAGAGTAAAAGGAAGGGAGAACCATTGCTTGAGCCAAAAGGGAACCATCACTATTTTGGGGTGTCCCTATGATCTTCAGAAAAAACTCTGGTTATCAGTGGAAAGGGTAGAAAAGTGCCCAGGAGCATTACTCTTCATAGGAATAAAAATACATTACCATCCAGGCTTGCTTACAAGGAATTCTGCTGCATATTTTTTTCAGTTGTCTTTTCTGAGAGAAGGAAAACAGATGTACTTGAGGTGCTTTTCACAGTTGGATCAATTCTTGGAAAAACATAGCGTGTCTGCAAGTAAGTTTTGCTTTGCCAGAATTTATGAAGCCTGCAAAGTCAAAATGAGCAGAGCTGTTATCACAGCAAGTCTGCAAAGAGTGCAAGATCTGGTATCCCCTGTTTATTTACATACTACATCACTGGGGTATTGTCTGTGTAAACCTGCAGCACTCCACTGTAAGGGACGATTTAAGGCTTTCAAAGCACTGATCAATGCCAACATTTCTCTGACATTTACAAGGTTCTGCTTATTGTGAGGATCCCACAGATCTTGCAATTTTTTTTTTGGAAAACACTCCCCACGGTCCTCTGATTTATCTGTAGTGACAGGTGAGAGAGGGGTTTGAAAAGGGAGAGCTGGATTGCAGGAGATGTGGTATACCCACCAGAAAAATCTTCCTTTTTTTTTTTTTTAAACAAATCTCAGAACAAGGATCTGGAAAGAAAAAGAATGAATATGCCAACCCCCCCCCCCCCCCAAATCCTGATTAAGTCCCTTGCAGATGTCTGGCTTAGACTGAAAAATTCCAGAAGAACTATTGAAACAGCTCTACCATTTCTGGAAGAAGAAAGGCTATTCACAAGGCAGAATCTGACAACCCAAAAGTACAATCCAGTGAGAAGGGATAAGAGAAGTTTTTTTGAAAGTCAATTTGAAAACGTACACTGCGTAGAAGATTCTAAACAACTGCTAATGACTCCTGACAGCTGAAAAAAGAATATGCAAAGATAAGACAGTCATCCAAATATGGAAAATGTGAATGCCCTCAAGTCTGTAATAAGCAATTACTGAAGCAAGACACTTTGTGAATATACTTGCTGCAGTGGAGAGTCCAAAGGGTAGGACAGAGAACTGATGATGTAAACCAGACACAGAAAATCTTTAAAAACAATCAGAAAAAACAATAATTTGAACTGCTTTGAAATGGAAATGTGATGGACATCATTTGAAGTCTAGCTTTACCATGAAACTTGAAGAAAGAAAAGGTAAAAGGGACTGAATAAAGCATTTTGAACTCTGTAATCTTGACAATAGGTTTAGCAAGGAAAGATCCAGCAAAGGTCCCCCAGATCCTTCTCTATTTGATACCAGAAAAATCTCTGAATAAAAGCCTCTGTCCATCTTGCAAGAAGGCATTGGTTTTATTACTCCCTGTGCAAGCATTTGATACAGAATGGGAAGAAGCAAAGACATTTCTCTGGGCAATGACAAATCCCTGAAAGGGAAAGCGTGAGGGATAAGGTTTTTGCCCCTTTCCCCAATGTACTATGATCTAGGAGTTTGTATACATAATTAGCATGGGGGGGGGGTTGTCACTTCCTGCAAAAAACAAAGCTTTCGTTATCCTGGGATTGCTTTAAAGTTTACAGCATTTTGGTGATGCGGGTACAGTGTTATCCCATTAGTAAATACACTGGGTCGGGATGGGAGGATTCAGTAGAAAAAACATTCACTAACTGCTTAGAATATACTGTTTAAGCCAGTACACAAGATTATTACAGATGCATGTTAGGAACTCTTGGTGAACAAACTGCAAAACTATTAAAACAACCGTAACAGACTGTAAAATAGGCACCTCAGGACTCTCTAGTGGCTTGGCACAAGCACACAAACAAAGACGAATCACTGCTATGCAAAATGATTAACACAGTTAACTTATTTCCACTTTAAAAGTAAAAGTGGCAACTTTACAGCACTTATTACAAGTATAAATAATGAGAATCTCAAAATAAAAGACTGGTAATAAAAAAAAACAGATGACAGTTCGAGATCATCTGTAATTAAAAGAGAGAGCTGCATATTTGTTTTATTTTACATCATATGAAGCTCTGGACCTGGAGTCCTTGAAGTGTACACCCAAGTCAAATTGAGCAAAACTTTTAGGTAAACTAAGTATTTTTTTTCATGGGAGTTCCAGAAATAATAAAAATGCCAAGAGTCAAAAAGCTTAACATTTGACTATTTATCATGCATTCAAAAAAAATTATCTTATTTTAAGATGAGAACTACTGGCTTACAGATGGGCAATTTCAAGGAAAACTTCTCCAAAGTAAGTCAGAATAATGGGCTCTCAAGGTAGCTAAGAAAAAAATACAGGGAGATTTGTAATACCCAACAGACACCACTGTTCAGATAATAGTATTTAGAACTTGCTAATTCAAACCTTCAAAACCACAAGTGAATGTCATATTTATTACCTCAGCACTACAGGTAATGACCAGAACAGAGGCTGCAACATCAACTGTTTTACATTATTTTTTTTAACTAGAAAAAAAGTGTAATTTTAATCTAAAAAAATATTTTCTTATCCTCTGGTTCCTTTGAGTATAATAATTAAGTTACTACACTGACTATACTAATGAAACAAATGCCCAAAGCCACCACTGGCAATGAAAGAAAATTCTTACCTGAAATATAACATTTTATTCATTAGTACAGCTTCTCACCTCCTTCCCTCCAATATAACAGCAATGGCACAGCTAATCAATCCTGTTACTATAAGAGGTAAGTCGCTCAAAATTGGTTGCCTAGAGCAAATGATCACAGTATTTAACCAGTCACTTATATGACTATAGATCATCAGTACTAAGAGTCTCTGATACTCATTCACCTACTAGCATGATTTAAATAATAAATACTAGCAGGACAGCAGCTATAACTATAGGCAATGGGTTCAATGCAGCAGATCTCAGAGTTAACTAGTGAATGTTAGTCATTTGATTAGAGACTTCCAGTATCTGCAGATGCTCCAAACTTTGGTCACCTTTTTCAAGCAGAAATGTTTTGAACAAGAGATACAGTCAGGAGGCTTGCTATATCTGTAGACAGTGTTACTAGAACACACTGCCAATTGCACCAGTCACTTTTTTTTCTTTTTTTTTTCTAGTATTAGAGCAACTGTAGATGAGGATTGGGGCTATGCATGACAGCAGCAAGATGAAACATGAAACAAATAAATACTTATGGTCATTACTTCTTTCCCTTTGAACACAGGCAGATATCCCAACCAGGGCTAAAGAACAGTGAGTGGTAGAACTTTACTTGATCAGTGTTAGATGATCATGACTGTGTATGACAGCAAGTGAGATTCACTGTTGTGCTCATTTTTTCTTTCAGTTTCATCATAAAATACCGAGGGGCAAATGAGGGGTAGAAAGTAGACTGAGTGGAAAAAAATGACACAAAGGAGAATGGATAAGAAAATCACTGATGTCTGCCAGAAGGACAGCATGTGGTTGTGTCAGACAGCAATAAGTTGAAATATATTAATGATACCATTATTTCTTTTACACTGATTAGTCAAACACCCAGGATACAAACAACTAAAATGGCGAGGGGGGGGGACACAAACTGAATAAGAACAATGGGACGCTGCTTCAACTACCTTTCACAGTGTACTGTAACTGCAAGATCAAAACTTTGAAACAAATTTCTGTTTCTAGTACATTGTCTGCATATATAACAAATCAAAAATCAGTGGTAAGCACAATATGCATCTACTTTTGGGTAGATGGCAGTTAAGAATGAAAGCAAGCAGCAGATATATGATGCATGTTAAATATTAGGGATCGTCAGAGGACAGTGTTTTATCTAACTGCAATAAGCTGAAATGCAATACTTCATTATTTATTTCACTTTCACCATGATCAAATATCAGAGGCATTCAAAGAAAAGGCTATATGGGGGGATGATGTACGCTGTATGTGAAAACAAACTGCAATTACATGAGTACTGTTATGGCTCTTATGGGGTGGCAATGTACATGTTAGATAGCAACAAGATGAAATTCATTACTCTGACCATTACTTATCTGACTTTCACCATAAACTTAACAAGGGCTGCATAAAGATAGTGGATATCTTTTTTTTTTTTTTTTTTGGAGAGGGAGGTCAGACTGTGCAATAAAATGACTTACCACTACTGTAACTTGAAAGTTATAAAACTCTTGATTTGGCAGTTATGAGTGCCTATGATGTGCTTGTGTACATGAATGTGTTTATGCGTGTGATAAAAAAATAATCACAGCTTTAAAATGTAAACAATTTATGTGACTTACTTGCAGTCAAAAGAAGTGCACCCCATCAAAAATTACACAAACTAATAAGGCAGTATATGTGTGATAGGCCCACAAAAGTACAGTTGTGTACACTTACCATAAATGTAGATGTTCAAGTGTCTTCACTGTTGCAGTCATCACATTTGGGTTATCCCTGCCGGAGTAGCCCTCGACTGGCCCGAATACCAGAGACTTAGTATTTCTGCGTCAGTTGCTGTTGCTTCAAGAATGACGTCAGGGGTATAAAAGAAGGCAGCTGACACCATTACATCAGTTTTTCTTGCCCTAACCAGTCAGGAGCCTCCAAAGTAGGAAGCCACGCTCTTGTAGCAGGACCCCAACAGTGGAAAAAAAAATACCAATATGTCCCTTCTAAGGAAAGGAGAACAACAAGGAAGAAATGTAACAAAGAAAAAGGGGGAGGGAGGGAAACCAGGACTGCAACAGTGAAGACACTCGAACATCTACATTTATGGTAAGTGCACACAACTGTACTATGTTCTGCGTGTTTCACTGTTGTAGTCACCACATTTGGGTAGATTCCCAAAGCTGAGGAAATGGGTGGAGGCAGCAAAGGAAGCTAAGGGTTGGCTAGCATGTCCTGTAAGACTGCAGAGGCAAAACCTGCCCTAGATTTAGAAAAGAGAGGCAGGTGTTAATGTTTGGTAAAGGTGTGAACAGATGTTCAGATGTCAGCCTCCAGGATGTCCCTGGTGGGGACTCCTCTGAGGAATGCTGCAGTGGTGGTGGCTGCTCTGGTGGAGTGGGTCCTGACCCCCTTGGGGGGAGGATTGCCATGCTGCGTGTAGCAGAAATGGATGCAGCGTGCTAGCCATTTAGAAATGGTTTGCTTGGAGATGGCTTTACCCTCTGCCCATGAAGCAAAGCTAACCAGCAGTTGATCAGATTTTCTGAAGGGTTTAGTCCAGTCTAGATAGTATCTGAGCTGTCTATGTACATCTAGAGATTGCAGAATCCTTTCCCCCTTGTTTTGAGGTAGGAAAGAAGGTGGGCAAATGGATGGACTGGTTGAGAGCCACAATAGATACCACCTTGGGCATGAAGGATGGATTAGTTCTGATGGATACCATGTTTGCATGGAAGATGATGAAGGGTTCCACTGCCATGAGTGCTTGCAGCTCAGAGAACCTTCTGGCTGAAGTGATGGCCAGGAGGAAGTCTGTCTTCCAGGAGACAAATTTTAGCTATGCATAAGAAGTTGGTTTGAATGGAGACAGGGTGAGCTTTTCCAAGGCAAAGTTAAGGTCCGAAGCCGGTGTTGGTGCCCTTCTGGGGGACCTCAAGTTGTTAGCCCCCCTGAGGAACTGCTTGATCAGAAGGTGTGAAAAAAAGAGGCTGCTTAGTGGGAAAATGAGTGGAAATAGCAGAGGCGTCAATTTTTATAGAGGAGAAAGACAGACCACTATGCAGTAGGTCAGCTAAGTAATCCAGGATAACAGGGATGGAGGGCTGTGCCGTATTGGCTCCCTTAGCCTGGATTCCCATGCAGAACCTTTCCATTTATCTGCATAAGACTTTCGGATGCTAGGGTGTCTGGCCTCTCTGACAACATCCAGAACCAGCTTTATGAGGAGAGCAGATTAGTCAGGAATTAGGTTATAAGCCAAGCTGCCAAACTGAATGTCTACAATTGGGGGTGCATGAATTCCCCTGCACTCTGGGTTAGGAGGTTGGGAATCTGAGGAAGATTCCATGGGGGCAGGCTGCACAGCAAGGGGTACCAGTGCTGTCTAGGCCAGTCTGGAGCTATGAGAATGGTCCTTGGTTTTTCCTCCCTTATTTTGATCAGTACCTTGGGAATGAGAGGTAGGGGAGGAAAGGCATAGACCGAGAGGTTTACCCAGGGGAAGGGCAGGGCATCTACTTTCCATGCCATGCAGTGACGCTCCGTGGTGCAAAATTTGCTGAGCTGATGGTTGGTGTGGGAGGCAAAGAAGTCAACCTGTGGGGTTCCCCATTTCTGAGTTATTAGTAAGAAGATGTTTCTGTTGAGCTGCCACTCAGAGGGGTCCAACCATTTTCTGCTTAATTGGTCTGCCAGGGAGTTGAGAGCCTGGCAGGTATTGTGCTAACAGGTGTAGATGCATGGAAGAGGCTGTGAACCAAAGGGTCATGGCCAGCCTGCACAGCAGGTAGGAGTGAGTCCTTCCCTGCTTGTTGATGTATCACATCACTGCATGGAAGAGGCTGTGAACCAAAGGGTCATGGCCAGCCTGCACAGCAGGTAGGAGTGAGTTCTTCCCTGCTTGTTGATGTACCACATCACTTTGGTGTTGTCTGTTTTGATCCGGAGAACGCCTGGAGAGAGAGAAGGGGTTTGAAAGCTATCAAGGCCTGCTGCACAGCCATCATCTCTTCTAGAGTGATGTGCAGGGGGAGTTGCTGGGGGTTCCATTGGACCTGTATGCACCTACCATCCAGGTGTGCACCCCAAGCTTAGTCTGATGCAGCTGTGGTGAGGGTCTGGGTTGCTGGGTGTGGGGAGAAGGGCAGTCCCTTGTTGTGGGAACAGGCTGTTGCCCACCAAAGAAATTCCTCCCTCAGGCAAGGAATAATAGGTAAATGAGTTTCGAGATCTTGAGAGTGGTGACACCAAAAGCTCTTTAGGTACCACTGAAGTCTACTCATATGCAGTCTGGCATACGGAATAAGGAGTATGCAAGATGCCATGAACCCCAGGGCTTGTAGGATTTCCCCTTGCAGAAAGCTGGGGCCTGGTGGCCAATTGAGAGAAGTAATCTGATAGGAAACTTTGTTTCTCTGGTGTTAGGCATGCCACCTGGGATGCTGTGTCCAAACTTGCTCCCAGGACGATTATTCTTTGGTGGGTACCTGTTTGGGTTTCTTTTCATTGATTGTGTCCCCTAAGGAAGTTAGTAGGTCCTTTACAATGGCCAGGTCTTTGAGCAGCTTTTCCTGGCTGTCTGCCTGAATAAGGCAGTCATCTAAGTAGGGGTAAATTTGAATATTTCTTTGTCTGCAAAAAGCAATGGCTGGAGTCAAGCATTTTGTGAAAACTCTGGAAGCAATAGATAAGCCAAAGGGAAGTGCAGAGAACTGAAAGTGTTGAGATCCTGCCCTGAAGCAAAGATATTTTCTGCAGGACTCCCTGATGGGAATGTGGAGGCAGGCCTCTTTTAGGTCCAGGGTGACTAGCCAAGCGTCCTTGTACAGCATGGGTAGCAGCTGCTTAAGGGTGAGCATTTTGAATTTTGGGATCACCAGGAAGGTGTTTAGAATGCACAGATAGAGGATGGGGCACCAGTTGCCCTCTTTTCTTGGTACCAGAAAAAGTCTGGAGTAGAAGCCATGGCCTCTCTGCTCTGCAGGAACGTGTTCTACTGCTCCCAAGGAGAGCAGGGTATGGATTTACTTTTGAGCATCTGCCCACTGATTTGGTGGTAGATCTGGGAACCCTTTGGGGGTTGAGAAGAGTATGGAAGTAGAATTTGTACCCCTGAGACACAATGTTCAGAACCCATTGTTCCTTGGTAATGGTGCCCCAGGTGCTTGAGTGAAAGGAGAGTTTTCCTCCTAGGGGTATGTGATGGTGGGCAGAGGTGAGGTAGGGAGGGGGTGAGTCATTATGAGTTTCTGCCATAAGGGGGTGGCTAAGAACTCCCTGTTTTTAAAGTGGAGGCAGTCCACTGCTTAGAACTATGCAACTCATGGGATTGCTGTCTTGGAGGTCTGTTTCCAGGGGGCCTAGGCTGGCCCTGTTTACTAGGTGCAGGAAAGGACCAGTGTTTGTAAGGAAAATGCCTGCTGAACCTAGGGGGCAAATGCCTGCTGAACCTAGGGGGCTGTACCTGTAAGAAATATTTAATAGTCTGCATAGATTTTGCTTTCTCTTCCATCTTTTTTTAACACCTCTTTATTACCAAATAAGTTATCTTTGTGCAAGGGTGCATCCAGCAATTGTGATTTGACATGGTCAGGTAGAGGTTGTTCCTTAAGCCACGCATGTCTTCTAATGACAGATCCAGTGACTGCTGCCCTGCAAGAAGCTTCTAGGGCATCAAAACCACAGTGCAAAGTGTGTTTAGTTACTTGACCAGCAGAGTGCATTAATTCCTGTAAATCTTTTAATTCTGCCCATGCAGGAAAGGAGGACATTTTTGTTTAAAAAGTTCCAAGGTATGTTGCTGATATTTAAGCATATGGAACTGACAACTGAGTGCCCTGACAACAAGAGTAGCTGAAGTGTATACTTTTTTACCCCATTTGTCCAGTGCTCTAGAATCCCTGTCTGAGGGGGTGGGATTCTTAGCTTAAGTAGCTTTAACCCCTTTTTGGCCTTGAGTAATGACCTCAGGGTCTGCTGTTAGGTTTTTAAAGAGATACTTCTGAGAGTCAGGGACTCTGTAGTACCTGTCTGGCTTTCTGGGAGCAGGAGGGAGGGCGTATGGAGTCAAGCTGGATTCAAGGAAGAGATCATCTACCACATCTAGGACTGGGGGGGGATGGCTAAGGGCCTGTGCTGTTAAAGGTCCAGGAACTCTCGGAGTCTGTTTTTAGACTGTGGGTAGTCTTGACTCTCCCATTTGAAATGCTCCCTTAAAGAATGCAGGGTTTCCCCAAAGGAAAAATCCTCTGGGGGGAGAGGCTGAAGGAATAGATTCCTCTGAATCTGAATCCTCATATGTAGAGAGGGGCTGCATGTATTCAGTCAGATGAATCAGGTTCATCTGACACTTATTCAGACAAAACTTCTGGAGACGGATCTCTTTCTTTTTGAGGGAGTGGCTTGGCTTCCCCTAATCAGCATAATAAGGTCCTCTGCCATTCTAAGCATTTGTGACTGAGGCAAGGGAGCAGGTGCCAAAGAATGGCTGGAAGTCAGTTTCTTGGGGGTGGTTCGACCCCTAGGCCTAAGGAACTTGGTTGGTTTAGAAAGAATGGTAACCGTGAAAGAAGGGGTTGGTTTATGTCTGGATTTGGAGTTGCAAAGAACTTCCTCGGAAGCCCATTGCCTGCCCATGGGCTCCGGACCCATCCAAGGTAGATACGACTGCAGGATCCTTAGACGAAGAAGAGTTCTGTGGCATACCGGACTCCAAAAGGGTCTCAGTAGAGGTCTGTAAATTAACTGACGTGGGCATCAGGAGCTGGGAAAGCGCTTCACTGAATTCTGGAGGACTGATGACCAAGCATGGCGGAAACGTCATCGGAAGGTTTAGTCCTGTGCATTCTGTCTCTGTCTTTATCTTTACATTTTTTTGGAAGATCTGCTGTCGGATGGCTTACGGAAGCCATTTCGGAATTCGAGGACTGTAAATGGAAATATCTGGCTACAGTACGGGCCCGACGAAGACTAGTTCTAGCGTTAAAGTACAGAACCAATAACGAGGGACATTGTGGCCTGGGCCTAGACAAGTGATGCAGTAAGAGTGGAAATACCGGTGTAGTATTTGCTTTCCACAGGCGAGATAATTAACTTTTTCTGACATCGGTTAGTGCAAGAAAAAAGGATCCCCAATGGGGTACTTAGCTTTTGAAGACTTCAACTTCAATTTGGAAACAAAACTCAGGTAGCAGCAGACTGGCACTCATGCGAACTGCTTCTGTTTTGGGCTCCACAGCAAGAAAGACTGATGTAATGGCATCAGCTGCCTTCCTTTATATCCCTGATGACCTGACGTCAGTCTTCTAGCAACAGCAACCGACAAAGAAATACTAAGTCTCTGGTATTCAGGCCGGCCTAGGGCTACCCCAGCAGGGATAACCCAAATGTGATGACTGCAACAGTGAAACACAAAGAACATCTAGTGTTTGTTTTATTTTAGAAACAAAGCACAATCTGTGTTTTGGCATTCAGCATGTTACTAGCACTATTATACTTTATTAGCATTCCCAATAAAAATGCCTTCATCAAGCTCAGTTCATAGGTGTGTACTAGGCCTAGCCCATTGTAGTGCCCTGGCATCATGTCGCCATTAGTTTCCAGTGCCTCTATCACATAGAGCCACTGGAGTGATCCCCGGGGTGAACTTTCTATTTCCCATCCACTCATCAAGATTTCTTTTGAAAAGGGCCAGTGAGGTGCTCTGTTTGACATGTATGGGAAGTCTAATCCAGAGCATGGGCAGTCTCTGGGTTATGAACCTGTCCTTCCAGCATGTTATGTTGATTGTGGTAATGATAACTCCAAAAGACCTCAAGAACCAATGAAGACAAAAAGACGCCAAGGACCCAATCAATCACAGTCGTAAATATTACACCAGTGTAAGCATAAGCAGTAATCCAGGTATAAAACTGTAAGAACCACCAGTCACAAGACTTGAAGAAATAGACAAAATTCAAACACTAATACATCCATTGTCTGCTTTTAATAACAGCATGATTAGTAACAATTCAATTAGTGATTATTCAATTAACCACCATATTGTGTTATTAAAGCTAGTTCTCGTGTGTTTTAAAATAAATAATTCAGAGTTACTGAGTGTGTTGAAACATCTTGACTTAAATGTTACTTTAGTGATGTTTGTCCCTACTAACTAGTTCATGTTAGGAATATGTTATACTTAACTAAGACCTTACTTAATACTGCTTACTGTTCTAGATATGCTCTCCCCAGTCAGAGGTGAAGCCAAAGATCAAACACTACCTTAACTGTCGTCATGTTAATAACAGCAAAACACATTGCTACACTCACCCCATAACCCACTTAGTCCCCTTACTAAAATCTGCACAACCTATAAAGTAAGTTACATACCTTGCGTGCAATATGTTATTAAAAGTATTGTTAAAATATAAAAAAATAAAAAATACAGCCCATATAAAGTCTTACACTAGGTCATATAAAGTCTTATACTAGAATAATTGTTTTAAGTGTCTATCCTCCATTATATTAGCCCAGTTCTTCTGTAAAATGTTCCTAATGAAATGGTGATCAATGGAAAATGTACATAGAAATCGTAATCTTGCCCATCTTGTTGTGTGCTCTGTTGATCAACACCTAACTCCAGCTTTCACCTCTAAATTTAAGAGTGTGGATACCTCTGTTTGCAAACATAAGCATCAGATTGTTGCACTCTGCCTTGAAAATCCACTTCCGCATAATTTATGTCCAAAAAGCTGATTTCGCTCTCATTGACTTCGTATGTAAAATCTAAGAAGTCTGTGAGTGTCCTGATCTCATCTATGAATGTTGTTGTAGTTTGCTTTGGCCTCCAAGCCCTATGAGTCATACATCCTTGTGTGTTTTTTACAATGTATGGTTTCAAAAGGCTATCCACATATTTAGCACAAGCTGTAAGTATGGACCACCCAAAAGAAAGAGCATTCTGGGTGATGTCATATTGATATAGTAGTATATATAATAATCATAATGTCCCTCTAAAAGGTCTTCAATTCAATTGCCGCTCTAATCCCATGTGCAATATTCACTTCTGTTGATACTAGCATCCTCATATGGGCCATCATCTAAATGAGTAGTTAGTTTGTTAATGTTAAAACCTTAGATCTCTAATTCATGATTTCTCAAATGTTTTAAGGTTGTTAACCCAAGGTGATAAAACAGGCTAGAGAATATTCTGAATGGTTTAACAAGAGAAAAATTGTTACCTAGAACTGCCAGATTTGTGAGTGGGACAACAAACAGTTCAGATCTACTATAGTCTTTACTAAATCCATATGAGTGTCAGGAACAATTGATTGTGGTAATGAGGCGGAGGTCTTTGGATCGTATGGTGCGGAAGGACTGGGATTTCTTTAGGTGTAACATTTCTAACAGGGCTGGGTCAGACATGGCTTTGGTAAGTCAAGCAGAGATCGCCTCTTAATAGACGACATGAGACAGAGAAAATTTGGAGTTTTTTTAGTCTGTCCATGTAAGGCATGTGTTTAAAGCCTAGGATCCTCTTCGTGAGGTACTTTTGTGGCCTTTCCAGCTGTTGAAGGTATTTAGTGAGGTACATGCCAAATGGGGCATTATACTCTATGACTGGTCTAATGAGGGAAGAGTAGAGAGTGATGATGGCCTCTTTCTTCCTGGATGTAAAACCCTCGGTAATGAGATGTGCTACATAGAAGGACTTTCTGACCACAGTGGCAATGTGGTGGTCGAGGGAGAGGTTGCTATCAACCTATGTCCCCAGATCTCTTATAAAGCCTTCAGTATTCAGTGGGCTCCCATCAATGTGGTAATTAGTGGGAACTGAGTTTTTCCCAAAGGGAATGACGATGCATTTTTTGGCATTAAGCTTAAGGCAATGACTTCAACACCAGTTGAGGTAGGATGTCTACATCACTTGGAGAGTTAATAATGGCTCCCAGCTTGCAAAAGTCTGCTAACTTGGTCAGCCAGAGTCCCTCCGTGTTGGCCTGGACTTCTGAGAAGTAGATGCCAAACAGGAGAAGATCTAGGACCGATCCTTGTGGGACTCCACTGGTAACTGATAAGGGATGATTACGATGGTGCTATGACATTTTTAGATCTGGATGCCATGCCCTTACTTATAAGCTGAGCCACACAGAAGGACTTCACCACCACAGTGGACATGTGGTATTCAAAGTTCGGATTAACATCTATCTGACTATCCAGATCTCTCATCATTGGGTTCACTCTTAAGGGGTGCTATCAATGTTACAATTTGGAGGGGTATTTGATTTTCCAAAGGGTATTATGCACTTCTGCACATTTAGCTTGAGGCTATGGCTCTGACACCAATCATTAGTCTGACCATACTGTAAGATATCAGCATCGTTTGGAGAGTCAGTGTTTGCCTCCAGCTTGACGTCATCTGCAAACTTGGCCAACTGAAGGCCATCTACATTTGCCTTCACATTTGAGAAGTACATCCCAAACAGGAGGGGGCCCAGGACTGAGCACTGTGGTACCCCACTGGTGACTAACCTCTTGCTGGAGTTGGATTCTCCAGCTCTAATATGTGTCCTACCTGTGAGCCATTTAGCTATCCATCTGGTGACATAGAGGTCTATGCCCAGTTTAGTGAGCTCATCTAGAATACCCAAAAAGGTATGATGTCAAAATGCAGGTATGCCTTATATGGATGTACAGCATCCAGGTCCAAGGAAGTAAAAGCACCACTCTATTCAGTCCTTATCAGACCTGTCATTAAGTACAATGCCCCCACTGGCATGTATCTAGACAGGCACTTGCAACAGATGGAATGCCCTGAAAGGTTCCTCACCAGGAGGATCCAGGGTATAAATACCCTGTACTACACAGATCGCTTTAAGGTCCATATCACTTTAAGGCCCTATCTCTATACTCAGTCTCCTACAGGTTACTGAGAAGCTATCAATGCCTAGTATACAAGGCATCCTTGGATACAGCTCTGATGGATATCTTGCAAAAACACAAGCCAAGCAGAACCAGAAACACTAGAGGGAAGGACCTGAACTCTGTCTGTAACATAAATAGAACCTGCTGGAGGGACCGATGTGTGTCTCAAAGGATCCCCGGAATATGGAATAAGTTCCCCATCTATGTAAAGCAGAGTTCATATCCCTGACCCTGTTCAAAAGAAACCTTGATCACTGGATGAGAAATAAAAATTCACCCCCGGTCTGGCCCCCATGTCTCTGATGGACAGTGATGTAAATAAAGAACATCTACTGACACCACAATCATTTTCCCTATTTGAAAAAAAAAACACAGTCTCAAAACAATATCATCTTGATTTCACAAGACTAAGATCATCAACAAAATGACAAAAACTGTTTTCAATGTTTGGTAAGCATCAATAGAGACATTAAATGGGTTTGCCATATGTTATTAAGGACTAAAAACCCTAATGCCAAACCAATGGCCAATAAGTATTTTGAATACACAGACTACAGGCCTTCCTGATCTGTATAAGGAGATCATTACACAATTTCCTAGCCTTGTAAAAAAAAAAAAGATTTTCTCCAGAAGTGAGTGCCACACTCACATATTTACAAAAATACAATTTCTGGTACCCTGACAGTGATTAATGAATTTGAGACCCAAAGTGTCTGATTAGGTCTCCTCTAACCAATTTATAATGCAAGAAATACGGAGACAGCTGTTCAAGTCTATTTCTCTAACTACAATTCTTATCATCAATCTGTCTCATAAAATAGTTCCGAATTTTTTCAAGTCTGGATATTTGAGCACAGTTGTAAGCACAGGCAGCACCACAATATTCTAAGTGCTGTCCTACTACAGCCCTGTAAAGGGGTATTAAAACTCTTTTATCCTGACTACAGATGCTATGTAGACTATCTCTAATAAGAGTAATGCTTCTTTATTGCAATCAATACAGTTTTCATCATATTTCAATTTGCAGACCACCACCAGATCTAAATCCCTGATTTTCTCCACACTACTTATAAAAATATTATGCAAGGAATAAGGAAACAAGGATTATTTGGTCCAAACTGCAACACCTCAAGTTTACTGGCATTAACATCCATGTTCTTATTTAAAGATCATGAGAATGGCATCCAGGAAGCCCACTAAATTAGCCTGATCCTTAACACAGCTAAAAATCACCCCAATTATTTTCATCTGCAAACTTGTTGACCAAAATTTTATTTTGAGATGGGAACTCAAACATAAACAGATGAAACAAGAGCCCAAAATCAGAACTCCGAGGATCCCTGCTGCAGCATTCCTTTCTTAAGAAATATCTTCAATTTTCTCCTTAAGTGTTATTTTGCTCAGCCAACTAACACCCACTTTATTATATACTAATTGATTCCAAGTTTATAAATAAGGATGTCCTAATTTTTGCATGGGGAAGAGTCATATACCTTGGCCAGATCAAAGTAGATCACATCAAAAGATAAACCCATACTGACCGATTCCCAGATATTACAATAAAAACTTAACAGGTCAGTAAGACAGATCTCTCTTGGGTAAGCCCATGCTAAAAAAATATCAAGGATTGAACACAGCTCTTCTTTTGCCAAGGAGCATAAAATTCTTTCAAAACATTTGCCGAAAACACATGCAAGACTAATAGATGAGACCTATCTAATGTGCATGTTCTACTGCATTTGAAATGAGGAAATAAGACAGCTAGCTATTTTCTATATCCATGGTACAAAACCCCTCCTGTATAGCAAACTGATACAACCAACATAGACAAAGTAATACTTCTTTAGAAATTTTAGACAAAAAATAACTGCATAGCCCATTGGGACCAACTTTTGAGTACAGTTTAATTACACTTAGTGCAGAAACCATTACATCATGATTTTAATCTGTCAGTTATAATGGTGTTTTTTGAAATCAAAACTGGGGAAACAGCAGCTGCTATTTGACAAGAAAGAAAACTTACCTGCAAATACCTCTACCAAATGAGATGCATCTGTAAATATCACACCATTCTTGATAACACTGATATTTGACTGAGAACCCTCTCTGTAACTCCTTAA